>NC_055968.1:10869307-11001807 GCF_018492685.1 Alosa sapidissima | reverse complement strand
TCTTGTTTTGCAAGATTTGTAATTGAGCAACCATGTGTGAAATCCCTTTTAACACATTGACCATGGCAGGTCAACTTTACAAGATGCTGTTTGGTTTTAGTGTTCAAGTGCTGGTATGGTCATCTCATCTTACCTCCAGTGCAGTAGTTCCCTTCACAGTCAATGCATATGACAGTAACACTCACCAGGCATACACTCATATCAAGCACCAGAGTACCAACTACTCTGAATGACTGGATCTCAGCATAAGTTTGACAAGATTGCTACACTGGCAAAACAATGGCCCATTTACCAATGCACCATAATGCCTTTCATTGCAGGTCAGGTTATTCCTTCTGGTCTTTCCACTGGCTCTGCGCTGTCTCTGCATCAAGGGTCTGTTTGTTTAGTGCGTCCAGTGCTGTTGGCGTCTCCTTGTGTCTGTCGATGGAGCAGTTGGATACTGCGTTTGTCACCTGGAAAAATTTCCGCAGTAGGACTTCCCTCAGCAGCAAATATACCCACGGGTCCAGTATCTGGTTAAGTGAAGCTAGACGGATGGCGGTGAGGAAGAAGTTGCAGTCCATCTGCACGTCTCGACTGGGAGAGAAGCCACCGGCTGGTGGTTTGCAGTAATGCGAAGACGTCTGCGTATAAATCATCTTCACCATCAATATCTGCAGAAGGAATTCACACACACACACACACACACACACACACACAAAAATACAAGGGTGTTAGATTCATGACATGCAATGCTTCATCTGGGTCAAAGAGTCAGTCATGATTGTCATGAACATGATTGATTCAACTGATAATTTTTCAGCCTAGAAAATATTTTTGTAATCTGGAATAAATTGTTCCTAGATGGTTCAGTGTTCCTAAATTACCTTCAGATAGGTCAAGAAGCACTTTCTAATTTTTGTTCACCGAGTACAACTTGTTTCGAATCCTTGACCATCCACACACTAGTTCTGAAGGGCAGTTTTTCTAAAGGAATAGTTTATCAATAGTGAAAAGTAAACAGATAAACAAACACGGCCAAAAAAAGGCACAGCAATTCACTTTGACAGGATTCAGGCAACCACTATAACTCACTAACTCTTCCAGTTACTGGTTACAAAATATCCTCTTTTCTGTTGTACCAACCTTAGGTTACCTTTCACAGACAACCAGACTTCTGTTGGATTTGGTTACAATCATGACAACTACGGTCAACTGAAATCAACCTAAGTGAGTAATTGATCATCTTTAGAAAAATATTAATATGCACACTAACAGTTTAAGCATTGGTGACATAACCTTGTCACCTTGCATGCATACGGAGGTCTGTTTATTCTCTTTTATGGTTATGTTGTGTGCAATGTTTTGGAAAGACCACAGGGTCATAGGCCCAATTGACCAGAGCCATGTCAACAAGATTTTGAGATATTCCAGTGGACAATAGCCTACCATTGCAACACGTAACACACACTGTTGAGAAGTCTCTAATTGATGTTATGAGTTTGGGTATTCTGACTTTGCCAAAGTCTCACACACATACACGCAAGCACTCACACACACAACCTCTCATGAGGCATAACCTCTCTCATTCTTCCACTGCTATAAGTTATTACAAGGGAACATTTCCCATGGGACTATTCTTTAGGACTATTTATAATAATTTTGTCATTAAAGAACACTGAGTCAACCTCTGACCAGCTGCTTCACTTATGACTAAACAGACTTTTGTTTCAATAGGGATACTGAATCTCTGGATCACCAAACATGGTTGCCATCCTTATATCTTAAAACAGAAAACCTCTGCACTTATGGAGATGGATGTTTTAGCAACATAAGCTTCACAGATTCAAAATCATATCGTCCATCAAACTGTACATTTTCTAAACTCCGGCTAATTGTAAATGGTCTGAAGCTGTAATGTAATAGAGCTGGGTTACAGCATAATGACACCAGCTGTATAACCTAGTCTAGATTGCTCATGTAAGACAAAAAAGCTACTGACAGCCATATGAAGTTCCTCATTTGATGGGATAAATGCAAGCTGGGGACCATCCAGAAACAACAATAGCCATTAAATACTTCTCAAGATATAGGTTTTACCAGTGACATGATCCAGATTATTGTCTGTGGTCTGAATGTTCCCTGCGGTTACCTCTCTCTTTTGTCTATTTAAAAACTACAGTGTGGAATGTTAAGAGATGCAGGCATACATTAACTCTAGCTTCCTTCCTACACACATGCTTATAACCAATCAACAGAAGAACGTTAGAACTGCTTAATCATGTTGGTGTAAACTTTCCACCAACGATTAGCTTAACAGTTATACTTTGTCACTATATGAGCTATGCCCTCTCTGGGTTTGATATCCACAGTGCGTTATCATGAAAATAACTGATAAGGTCAAATAAACCACTCACCACCAACAATTGCCATAGTGTGAAGAGACAATAAAATAGACTTCAGTGGAAAATGTGGATTTCATGTAAACACATAACTTAGCGCACATTTTTCACATCCTAACTTGGACTTAATTTTCTTTATATGTAATAAATGAAGCAGACCGTCTCCATCATAACACTTACCAGTAATGGGGTCCAGCATACCAGGAGCACACACATGATTCCCAGCAACTGAATCACGGTCTCCGTGGTGAGGCGCTCCCATTGCTTGGACGTCTGAGACGAGCTTAATTTCATTTTACAGCGAATGACAAGCGCACGTATTGTCACCATGTTGCAGAAGAAAGTTACAAGAAGGGAAAATATACCCAAGCCAGCAAACGTGGACGCAAAAAAGGCATTGTTTCTGTCCCCTGTACTGATGAAACACCAGGTTCCCGGCCACTGTAGAGAGTATTGCCCTACACCTGCAATGGGTAGCAGGGCGAATAATATGACAAGGCACCAGATAACAGCCAGCACTTGTTTGGTTACACTAGTTTTCATATGGTTGGAATACCAGTGTGGAGCAGTGATCGCTAAAGCCCTCTCGATTGCCATTGCACTGGCAAGGAAAAGGGAACACAGTCCGAACGTTGTCATGCATACCCCAAAGAAAGCACACAAACTTCCCGATGTGTCAACGCGCTCCCACTTCAAGTCAGCCTGGTAAACTGAAATCACGACAGGGCTCGTTAACAGTTGTCCAAAGAGATCTGTAAGCGCAAGTGAACCAATGCAGAGCAGAAATGACTTTTTCCGTTTATTTTCCTTCTTCCTGTAAGAACTATAAACTAACATCAAGGCAAGAGAATTCCCAACCATTCCCGTTACCATCATAGTAATGGGATAAGCAACAGAAACGGATCCACAGCTGGTATTTTTGGTGGCATTGCCTTCGCGCAATGTTTTGGATACATTGGATTCCAGCATCGTTCCATCAGAGTGATTATTTAAGACATTCAAAAAATTGCAATTGTGATAAATCATCCTTAACCGACGTACATCCCACCGACCTCACCAAAGACAGCTGCGTTCGCCAGCCCCACAAGTTTATCGCTGAAACCAAGTACATTACGCGCAGCCGTCTATATAGCCAGTGCGGAGAGGCGTGGCCACACACAATTATTTGCTAGCATATCTTGCTGTAAGATAACAGTTGGTCAATTTCTAAGTGGTCAGAGAGAAACGTTTCGTTGTTTTTATTTTTTAAGTTAAATTAGATAGATAGATAGATAGATAAATAGATAGATAGTCTTTGTCATTGACACTTTTTGCAAAGGTACAACGAGATTTGAAAGAGCTGTCAACTCATGAGGTTTGCATAACAACAATAATAAATAGTTTAAAAAATGCACATATATAAAAATATAAAAAAGAATATAAACATATATTGCACTGGTTATGAACAGGAATGGTTCTGTACATATTTCACTGGTAAAAAGAGCATTACTCCACCATAGAATTTAATTCAGACTGGACAAACCAATCGCCCACCATCCTCCTTTAGGCAAATTTAATTAATAATTGTTTTTCATAGTAGGCCTATACAACACTGATAAAGAGTAGCCTAAATCCTTCAAGGTAAACGTGATCACATTGAATATGTGCCCCCCCACCCACCCCCACAGAAAAGCCTTCTGAATTTGCCCCTTACTTTTCCGATTTCCCCTTAATCAAGGAATCACTAAATTAACACCTTAAAAAGAAAATTAAGATATACTTAAATTGCCCTTAATCACAACAAATAAAGGGAACTCCTACTTGACACCTTACATTTACATTAAAATGGCATTTAAATTGCACCTTCACCATGACACTCACTCTCTTGAGCACCTTGCCAGGCACACATAACTAAGGACTATGGTTGGACTACTGTTTGCACCTTCACCATGACACTCACTCCCTTTAGCACCTCACCAGTCCTGGCCCTGTTAAGCGTCTTATGCTGGATCACCCTCAAGCACATTGGACTTTCTTAATTTAACTTATATAGTGTATTTAGTATTTTGTTTTGTTAGTTTTCTTATCTGTCTTATCTTCTACTGTCTTTATTGTACAGTGGAGTTTAGTTATATGTTTATACTTATGTTTACCATTTCTGCTGTAAGTGCATGTTGTGTGTTATGTCTGTATGCTACCGAGACCCTTGAATTTCCCCAAGTATCTTATCTATCTATCTATCTAAGGTTAAGGACCACTTAATTTATGTTTTCAGGGGTAATTTAACCCTTGTTCGGGTCTGCCGTCTGTGGGACCCGTTTTCAATGTTTGCTTATGAATAAATATGCTATTTATTATTTCTGCTAACTCAAACTCATTGGCTGTCACTCATTTTCTGTGAAGAACACAAAACATAGCCGAACTGTTTTTCAATGACTGCACAGTAGCCTACATCCCCGGCCCGCACACATAACTCACATAGGTGGTGTTCGGGTCTACTGGACCCGAGTGTAATAGGCTAATTGTAGGTGCTACCTTAACGCGGTCCTCCTAACTTGGCCTGCTGTGTATGTGGGTGTCTGAGTGTAGGTGCTACCTTAACGCTGTCCTCCTAACTTGGCCTGCTGTGTATGTGGGTGTCTGAGTGTAGGTGCTACCTTAACGCTGTCCTCCTAACTTGGCCTGCTGTGTATGTGGGTGTCTGAGTGTAGGTGCTACCTTAACGCTGTCCTCCTAACTTGGCCTGCTGTGTATGTGGGTGTCTGAGTGTAGGTGCTACCTTAACGCTGTCCTCCTAACTTGGCCTGCTGTGTATGTGGGTGTCTGAGTGTAGGTGCTACCTTAACGCGGTCCTCCTAACTTGGCCTGCTGTGTATGTGGGTGTCTGAGTGTAGGTGCTACCTTAACGCGGTCCTCCTAACTTGGCCTGCTGTGTATGTGGGTGTCTGAGTGTCGGTGTCTTTGTGCTATTCCCACACGTTACAAAATTGTTACATTTCAAGCACTTTCACCTGTTCTGATGAAGTTCCAAGAAATAAGCACCAATGATCAAAAATCTTGTTTCTATTTTTTTTACCTTTTATATAATGAATTTTCCTCATGAAGGATCATATTAGTTACTTAACTTAGATATCATAGGATTTTAATATATATTTTTTATTTAATGTATGTATATTTTAATGTGATGTACTGGTCAATTGTAAGTAACTCCGAAATTGGCTACCAGGTTTAGTATATATTTTCCTTTTCATCCCTAATGTTTGGTTGCTTATTCAAGGGCACTCTTTTTTCCATGTAAAATGTCATAAATAAATATGTAGAACTATAAAGAAAACAAACTGGCACCCTACCTTTGCGGCCTGTGATCGTGCTCGAGTTGATCTGCATAGGCCACGCTTTGTGATAAGATCAAGTTTATCTGGCAAAATCTACTCTATATTGACATCTGCATGCATCTGAAGGGCAAGATGATTAACTTTTCTATAATTTACCAACAATATTAAAATCCTATGTCAGGTTTTCACTCTAAGAAGTACGTATTACAACACTAGGTCAGGTGGAGAAGCAAAAACAGTTTGACATTCCCATCGTGTGATTAACAAGATTTTATTCACATAACAACGCTGCTTTTAGAATCAAATAGAACATTTCTCACATTCTACTTTTCCCGTCATCTCTCAAGAAAAAAAAAAAAGAAAGATATGTCTAGACATGACAAATTGTTACTCTATACATTACGTACTGTAAAATGAGACTAAGGATGCTTCCAAGAAAAGTCTTAAAACTTGGGAGTTACAAAAATTAATTTAATAGTCTGGTGACCCGACCTACAGAAATGATATGTAGGCTTACGGTTTAATGACCACACAGCAGTTTTGGAATTCAAGACTGTCTAGAGGAATTACTCCACAAAACATGAGGTGAGAAAGAAAAAGAAAAAACCCCAACAACATTCACAGCAGAATTTCATTTCACCAAAGGAGATATTGAGGGACAAAAAATAAAGAAAAAAAATACTTACCTTAAAACCTCAAATATACAGATGGACAGTAAAACTACAGCCTCTTGGTATGCACTATGTTCATATACATGGAGTTGACAGTTTAACAGATTTGGCCTGGCATGAACACTGATGTGATTCCGTATAAGGACATTCCAGATTAAACACAAACCCAAGTTCCTGCCACTAGAACTCAGCTCTAAAAATACACATCCAATCAAAAATCTTATTTCAGCTGTTTGCCATATAATAAGTTAAGGTGACTGATGTGGTTATTACTGCCAACGCTAGGATGGGTCATTTTAGGTTTGGACTTGCCTCCAGCTACAGAGGCAGGTCATGAGCTGAACCAGCTTGAAACACTAGGAGTCCCTAGGCTTTAACTTCATGAAAGTTTCATTGCTTATGGGAAGCCATTGTTCATGGGTAGGCAGACGGTATGATCACAAAACAATTAATAAAAAGCTATTGACTTTTACTTTGACTGAGAATAGTTCTGTAATCTGATGCTTTTAACAGCGCTTTTTTTTTTATTTTTATTTTTTTTATTCTGTTTTAATCAGCATGCATGTGTGAGATCCCTATGATACTGTTTGCTTTCCGAATCATTTCTTTTTTGAACTTGAACCAGAATGGGAGGATCCGGACGACAGGCCACGATTTCTAGAGGGGAGACAAGAAAGAAAACAAAAAACAAAACAAAAAAGAGGAAGAAAGAAAAGAAAACAAAAAGAGAGCAAGGAAGGGGTGAGTGAGTTGGACATTACAACTTTCCCTGTAACAAATGCTAAGAACTGTACATGCACACCATGCCACCAGGATAGAACCTAATTAGTACACCATCAGGATAGAACACAAGTAAATGGAACCCTAATTAGTACATCAGGATAGAACACAAGTAAATGGAGACCTAAATAGTACACCATCTGGTATTCCACAGAAACCCAAACCTTTCAGACGACTGCGATCTAGAGCGCCTTTTTTTCCTGTTCCCGGACGATGACCTGGAACGACTTCTTTTCCTTCCTCTTTCTGGCGAGGAGGATGCGGATCGAGAGCGAGACCTCTTCCTCGAGGACGAAGACCCCTTTGGTGACCTGGAGCTGGATCTTTTTGGGGAGGATATGTCAGAATCTTCCGTTAGAAAAATCACTGCAGGAACTCAAGCCGTAAACCTACTGGTCAATAACCAACTGCCATAAGGATCTACACATAAAGAGAGACTGTTGACGTTGCAGCCATTTAGATTTCCTAACATACTATATTGAGAACTAGTTTGAGTAAGGTTTTTTCTTTTAAAAAAAGTATTAGCTCCAGCACCCCTAATGTATTCTACATAAAGGCCATAATCTCTGAGGATTTCATCCTCCTGACAGAGCCATTTTTTGAACATGTCCACTGCAACCCTTAGAACACAGAAACATTTCACCAGGACACACTTTTTAACCCACATCTAAGTCCCCTGACTATATTGGTACACTTTAGTGTCGTCAGTGCAATGGAACGGAATTGGAATAGGAATTTGACAGCTCTAGTTTCCCAAAGTATACATGTGTGTACACTTGGGAGCGGAATACGTTGCACACTTAGATGAACACTGTTTGCTATAATATGACTTAAAAAAACAATAACAACAAAAAAAACATTCTGGACCTCCTTAGAGGTCCAAAGACAAAAAAAACATCTATCTGGCCTCTACTCAATAAGACTAATAGCCACCCAGAAGAGACAGTTAAGAGTTCCTTACAGCAGTGACACAATATATTAAAGCACCCTTGTTCGAAGTCATAGTACCAGTAAGCCAACAAGCCATTACAGTTCCCGTAGCGCTTCTGGCATTACTGAAATTGAAAACATTGGCCAGATTTTCAATCATCGACCCATGGCCCGGACTCCCCATCGAGCTTTAGAGCTTAAAGTGGTTAGAGTCGGGTCGCAGCTACGCTCTGGCAGAAGAGCGCGCTACCTCATTCACCTGGAGTTAGACCTGCGAGGGCGTCCTCCGCCCCGGGAGCTCGAGCGGGACTGAGAGCCAGAGCTGGACGAACTCCTGGACTGGGACCTGAAACACACACACGCGCACACACACACACACACACGCGCACACACACACGCACGCACACACACACACAGAGAAAACAAGATTTTCCAAATTTTTCTGCAGTGCACAATCAAATATGTGGCAACGATATCAGCCACAAAAAAAGGGCTTTAGGCTTTTTCTTCCTTCACGACATTTCATAAAATGTGAAAACCAAAAACCTATAATCATGGTATGGTATATGTTATTATTTTGTGCAAATCTAAAGTTATACAAATAAAATCCTATTTCAGACATACACAGGAAAGCGGTTAAATTCCTTATGCTATTAGTAGGGGATTTCCCCACTGCGGCTGATCAACAACCCAGCCTATTTCACATTGCACAGCACAATACAAGAACATATGTATGTTTCATTATATTAAGAAAAAAGTGGCTGCACAACAAAAGAGACACATTAATTGTACCATAAAATAGGACTTGCAAAATGCTAATATAGATGCATTCACTGGACCATTATGTTAAAAAGGCCACAAGCACATTGTAACAACAAGGTTGACAAAACAAACAAAAAATGCGCCCCTTCAGTACAAGAGGACCACTAAACAAGCGACCAAACAAACACATATGTACAAAACGAACTCATATGACGTTCAGACAAAAACCACATTGAGAAGTGGGAGTGGTTGGAAAACGTGGGAAGGAAAATTGAGCTGATACTGACATTTTCCTTGCGTTACCCTTGACCTGTACCCGTTTACCTGGACCTGGACCGAGCGCTGGAGCTGGACGAACGTGAGGAGGACCGTGAGCGTGAGGACCCCGAGGGACTGCCCTTCTTCCCCGCCGGCTTCTCCTCGTCACTGGCGTCGAGGTCGTACTTGGACAGATCAGCCTCATCGTCGTCATCATCATCCTGGGTCAAAACAGACACACAAACAAATGTTACAACCTTATGTTTGGGTCCCCTCTCCAATCACCTGCTAACTGAAGTGTTTGCTTCTGGTTAGTACTATAGCCTATCAATGAAATACTGCTTATCAATGTTCGTGCAGGCTATAACTTGTAATGCTAGAATGAAGGAAAAGTATGTGTGTGTGTGTGTGTGTGTGTGCATATATATGTATATATCGCTTACATCAAGCTTGTATTTGGAAAGGTCTCCTTCTTCTTCATCATCCTCCTCATCCTCTTCCTCCTCCTCCACATGGGGTTTCGGCTCTGGTGGTTTTTTCTCACTTTCTTTGGAGTTGCTTGATGAAGTTTTGCGGTATTTTTTCTTTTTACGACCAAACTGTGAGGGATATCAGGACACATGTTGCTGTTTTTATACCGTATTTTCCGGACTATAAGTCACACTTTTTTTTTTCATAGTTTGGCTGGTCCTGCGACTTTTAGTCAGGTGCGACTTATATATGAAAAAAATTATATAATTGAACATGTTTTTAAATGTTAAATGTTTTGTAATATTAAATGTTGTATGAACTGACATGAACCCTACATGAAACATTAGCATCTACAGCCTCGAGAGAGCACTCTCAAATGCACAAGTCCTGTGCACTTTCAGTCAGAGATTAGTGCTTGCGCTATGCCTGAAACACACGTGCATAGGCTACTTAAATGCTCAAATTATGTCTGGGATTCTATTCATAGCCGGGCCTCAGATTCGGACAAATAAAAGCCAGTATAATTTTGCTTCAATTTAACTCATAAAAGAGCTCTTCTTAATAATGTATATTGTTGGTTGGTTTAACATTGTTGCCAATGAAAAGTCATCATCCTACACCATGAGTCTCCAACATGTTGCTCTCAAGCTACCAGTCACGCACGCAGCCCCTTTCTGAGCTAGAGGCTGAAGCAATAACCTACATTTAAGCACAATTGTTGCTGCCAGGTATCAGCCTACGAATTTTAAAAAAGTAAATCATGCATAATTTATAAAATAATTAAATTTAGTCTATCTTAGACCTCTTTGGCTATATGGAATAAGGTTTCCCTTGCAGCACAGCACACGTTCCATGAATGAATGAAAGCGGATGCCTTATCTCGCAATAAGCGGATGGAAATCCCGACACTCTTTCATACATGAAACTTAATGAACCATTGCCATTGATAGCGGTATGCCACTCCTATAACGAAAAGTATAGGCATATGTCTCGCAGTAAAACGCAAGAAATAAATACACTGGACATGATTGCATTGCATTCTCCACATTTTTAGCTAAATTTTCATGCATCATATCAGCATTTTTGTTCAGTGAATCTTTTGTAAATTGCTTTACAATTACCATCGGGCCTATAGGCCTATGTCTGGCTTGCTTCAGTCACGTCTAAAACTGCATCTTTTTCTCTCTCATGAGCATTTAATCTGCTGCCAGCTTGTGACTCCACATTGCCCAAAATGCTTGATTGCATGTATTCTCCGCATTTTAAATACATTTTGGTGTACCACATTGCATTTTCTTTCATTGAATTTTTTGCTTTGCAATTACCTTGCCCTCCTCTTGGCTGCCTTCACTCCTTCGTCTTCATTAACATTAATCTTTTTGGCCTCAATAATCCAGTTACATAGTCTCTGTTTTTGGTTTTGGATTTTGTGAAATACTTTTCTAAATAAATGCGACGTATAGTCCGGTGCGACTTATATATGGTTTTTTCCTGTTCATGACGCATTTTTTGACTGATGCGACTTATACTCAGGAGCGACTTACAGTCCAGAAAATACGGAAGGCAAGTCTAGACAAAACCTACAGCCTAACAAAATCTGTGCAAGTTAGACTGCTTACCTCGTCGTACTCCCCATCCGATTCCTCTCGCTCAATGTACTCCACGTTTTCTCGCTCATTAAAACCTCCCCCATAGCCTAGTAAATACAAATTCAGCCATTAAAAAAAGACAGGTACATAACCATGTATAATGCTGCATCTGTACGTGTCTCAATGAACTAAAACCAGAATTTCCCGGCATTACAAATGCTTGAATACAGGTGTGCACAGTCATGCACTGTGCTGTATTCGGACTTTGTTCTATGCTCTGGTTACAAAGTGCTCCCTGTAGGTTCTTACCAGTCCTCTCCTCCAGCTTGGCATATTTCGGTGTGTTGCACATATTACACTCAGAACGTCTGGCCCAGTTCACATTGCCACAGCTTTTGAGAGAAAGAGAGAGAGAGAGAAATTATATATATTATATATAAATCTATATATATTTATTATATAAATATTTTCTGCTTGAGCTTCTGTCTTAAAATGCATAAGGGGAAAAATCATTTAAAAAGGGAAAACTTCCTTATATCAAGTTTATTACTTCACTTTATTACCTCAACATTACACATTGACTACCTGAATTTCCTTGTGTCCTTATGAACATGTAGTTTATTTTGGATATAACAGAAGTGCAATTTGCCAAATTTATATAGAATTAAACAAACATTCATAGTCACCTCTCTAGAAAAGCACACAATTCCAGTGTTACTCACGTTTTACACTGCCAATCATTGGCACTGAAAAGGCCACGGCTCTTCTCCGCAAGTGTCTTTCCAATTTCGGTCCCTCCCGCTTTCATCATTTTCGCCTCTGTAGTTTTTTCTGCAGAACAAAGAGAGCAAAGTCCAATCACATACTATGGATCGGCAAGTTCTAACAGATGTCCGCATGATAACTAAATCAAAAAGTGGCCTAGATGGATGACTTTGTAAATGCAGTGACAGTCATGTCACTTACCCCTTCCACATCTGTTGCAGCTCGTTCGTCTTGCAAAGTTCACATTACCACATCTGTGGAGAGACAGAGCATAGTTATTTTGTTTTGCGGTCACATCAAACTGAAACAGTTTAAAGAAACACTCCTAACAGTTTCGATACAAGAGAATAAAACACCCCGGCAAATAAAAAGGTCATGAAATTATGTAGACTTCATATAAAGTCTCTCAATGTTTAATAGGTCCTAGTCCCAAGGCTACATTGTTTAGTTACCACATTCCATTGCTTAACGTGACAGATCACCTGGAAAAAATGCTAACAAGCAGTCTGAAGGCCACACAATATTTGGGTGGATGACAAATAAGCCTGAAAAAAGGAATTTAAAAAAACTTCAAATATCATCCCTAAAAAGTGTTTATGTGTTGCTGTATCTCTAAACTTGACTAATATAATTTTTTTTTTCAAAAAAAAAGTGAAATATATATTTATATGTCAATTTGTCATGTTAGTGCCTAAAATTGTCATATGGTGTGACGTGAAAATAATTTGAAATAAAATGAAAATGAGATACTTTTTTCTACTTTAATTTATGTCACTGTACATTTTAATCACGTTTGCTTTGATATGCAACATTTCCTTGTGAATATTTAGAAGAAAAACCTAAAATTTAACAAGTTATTTTGTCAAGGTGGAGAATGCTCCTAAGTGTAACCAGATATTTTAGCTTAATTCTAATATTTCTTGTAAGAACTCACTCAAAATTCTTGAGGTTCTTGCAGATACCATTTCCTTTGTGTGCTATTGATGTTTTAATGATTTTTCAATTATAAAGTCTTTTTTGTGACATTATTTAATGTCACACCAAATGACATGGTGTCACGCCATATGATGAACTGCACCACTCCACCATGTGTCAGAGCAAAACAGGGTTTTTAATGACAATAAAATCATTAACAATGAATTTTGAAGTCACTGTATGAATGGTGTATGCGTGTAACAGCAAAATAGATGAAAGTTTAGTATTTATTTTTTAAACTTACATGGCATGGTAACATAAAAGAAAAAAAGTATGAGAAATATGAATTGTACAGATACATTTTTTCCCCAATTATCACAGATTTAACAAAAAACATATAATATCTGAATTTAAATAATGTTTTTACAAGAACTTTTATGTAAAAATGCAATTTGGTCATAGGGTGTGACAGAAATGTCATATAGTGTGACTTGAAAAAAGCTGTCACACCATATGATGCAGCGTCACACTATATGACATTTTGACAGTTAAGCCAATTTTCTAGACAGTTAAATACAGCTAACTATTATTAAGCATTCAACTGACCACATGGCAGCAGTGCTTTTTAAGAATTCATGAAGAATATTTGTGGAAAATAGCTACTTTTTAGGGAAATGATGTCACACCATAAGACACTAAAATTTGGCCACGATTGATGATGTCCAATTCAAAGCTTTTTATATAAAAATCCAAAAAGCAGAACTCGCCTCTTGACCATGCCAATTACTCCTGACATTCTATTGTTACTTCTTGATTAAGCAGGGTCCTCTTCCCAATAATAATGTCCAAATGAATGCCCGGTCAAAATATACTATATAGTGTCACGCCATATGACAACCATTTTATGGACAAAAAATATTTGATTATAACTTAGTTGGACAGCATGCATAAACATCAAAACTTTCTGTGGTTGTAAAAAACATCCAATTATTTTATATGCATGGTAAAACTTTAAAGTAATTATACTTTTTATGGATATACACTCTTTTTAGGAAGTTCGCACACATGGTGGACAGTCACACCATATGACATTTTTTATGTTTGGATGATTATTTTAAGTCAAAAGTGAAATAAAAATCCAATAAATTTAATATGACAGAACTTGAACCTACCAGACCTACAACATTTCCATATCAATTCTTAACAATTGCCATTTTTTATAAGTGTGTGACACATGGACAGTCTGAATTCTGCTATTTGTCATCTACCCATTTACAATATTTTGATACCTCTTTTCAGTGCTTCCTAGCACATTGCATGGAAGCACTTTTAACAACAACAGCCAACGAAACGGCCACCCAATAACTTATTTTAACCTGACAACGTTAACGTTACTTAATAAAGTGGTATTTCCATAACCAATAATCATCCTTGGCAAATATTTAAAACTTGGAAAAAATGCTAACAAGCAGTCTGAAGGCCACACAATATTTACAATATTTTGATACCTCTTTTCAGTGCTTCCTAGCACATTGCATGGAAGCACTTTTAACAACAACAGCCAACGAAACGGCCACCCAATAACTTATTTTAACCTGACAACGTTAACGTTACTTAATAAAGTGGTATTTCCATAACCAATAATCATCCTTGGCAAATATTTAAAACTTTAAACACAAGATTATCTCATAACTGCACGAGAGTCGAAATTATGAGGGTAACTGCAGCAGAATCAATCCCGTGGAAGAATTTGCTTGCTTATGAGAACTCGGTTAACGTTACAGGAAATAATTTCCACCTAACGTTAACGTGTACCACGTCAGCTAACGATAAACTAGGTTTTAACATTGCATGCATGCTGACACAGCCAGTGAGGCAAACAGGTAGCTAGCAGAGTAGATCATTCTTCAAGACCTATTAATACATTTCAGAAATGTGATAAAAAGGAAAATGTTGGTGAATGCATTAGCTAGGCGCGAGGAACTCCCGTGAAGTTAGCTAGCGAGCTAATCAGTCAGAAGAACTGTGACAGCTTTGCTACCTCGACAAGAAGATACTTCTCCTACTAGCTGCTACTCCTTTTGACATCCATCTTAATGTTCGCAATCGAATTACTTGTTTTCGCATTCACACAACCGATAGAAGTACAGCAATCGGACATATATTACACAGACATTTATATTTAGAAAATAGAGTGGTGGTAGACGATTGCCTCCAAATTTGGGTCAAGGCCTTGTCCTGCCTAGCTGATATTGCTAGCCGACGTAAACTAGCATTTCCGTCAGCTAGCATAACAGTGACCAAGCCATGCTGCTGCATTTTCGCGTCAATTCACGAGAAAGGTTGTATTACTGACATATATAGCAATATAACGCTGGCACTGTTTTATTTAAATTCTGCTTACTTTTTATCTGGACAAATCCAGTCGCCGTCACTCACTCGAAAACTCTTCCCCGACATTTTTTCGGGCTGCGGAGAGAACATTTCGTGTATAGTTGTCCGTGAATTTCCAGTTGAAAAAGATCAGAGTTCCCGAAATTAATGACTATTTTTAACCCGATAGTTTCACACTACAACAAATGAATATTTATTCAATTCACATTGAACATCTCAGTCAGAGAAACCTCAAATGAAGAAATAGCAAATGGAGGTTCAAAGCCAACAAAGAAACTGCATTATGCAAAACAGGCAACTCACTAGAGCACAACTGAATTTCTACGTCATTGCCTACGGTCTCAGGACCCAGTTTTTTTTGTTTGTTTTTTTTAAGACAGCCGACACAAACGGTCCCTAGTGGTCAGAAGAGGGTATAACAGCAATCAATGAATTACTGCCGGGTAGTCCTTGGGCATTGCTATCCTCTATGTTGCTATCTCTTTAGAGTTACCTGCTACAGTAGCCTAATTGTAGAACAATGTTTGAAGACAGCGTTTTTTTTTAGGTGAGGGTTGAATGTTTTTATCAATTTGCTTTGACTCATGTCCGATGGATTTACAAAGGCAATTTTTCAAGATAGGCCTATATTTAATTCAGCCATCTATTAGCTTTGTAACCACATTTGGCACTTCTCTGCACGTTTTAAACTGCACCACCACTGAAAGTAATAGTTAGGTATTTGGATTATTCAGATATGTCAAATAATGCCTGCTTTTAAACTAGTCTGTGCTGATGATGACATGTTCTGACTAATTTATTTTTGTATTTTGTTTATGTCTATATTATGACTTTAGCTATGTAGGCTACCAACCAAGTACCAACCAAATAACAGAATATCAAATAGCCTACCCAAAGAGCACAGCAAAGCCTTAAAATACAGTTGGTCTACCGGAACTTATTAACCCCTTTCCAAATGAACACAGTCACATCATCATTTTTGTTTTCTATAAAAGAGTGCAACATGATCTTGGATGCATAATAGCAAAAAACACAACATTAGTTCCCACCAAGCCCTTTTCTTTCCCCATTTCAACCACCTGATGGCAGTGTCACCATAATATTAGGGATATGCATTTGAACTAGTTCACATTACACTTCACATTTTAAGTGATGCTCTATCATTGAAGAGCAGTTTTTTTCTTATGATGCAAGCATATGATCATTGTTTGAATGCCTCATGTATCAACAGCAGTTAATTCCTGACAAGCTGATGAGTGACAATCTTTTCTTTAAAAAGCCACAATATCTCGCAGTTTCTTCAGTCTTTTTAAGAAGAACAATGTAGTGGTACGGAAACAGATGTCTTACCAAGTGTTGCATATCCAGAATTTACACTCGTGTGAGAATTCAAATTGTGCACTGGATAAATGCATTATACTACTAATGAATTAGTTATGAGACACCTCCTTTTCCTCCTCTCACTTTCTTATGTCTCACTGAGAGTCACTCAGAAGATTCGGTGGAAACAATTAGAGACTGTTTCAGAGCACATCCGCCAGTGGTCGGGGCAGCCATGCTTGCTTAAGCCTCCTATCTTTTCCTACCCCTGGCATTTCACATTCAATAATCACAGGTTTGGTCAACAGTGCTAATTAACAAAGTCATTCATGTGTGTGAATGTGGTTCTGGTCCAATGGCTGAAGCTAATCCTATGCTCATTCATGCTCACATTAAGCTTCTGTACTGGGTTGCATTACTGACAGGGACCAACAATCAAGGCAACTAAAGGAGCAAGAGCACCTTGCGCAAATCAACTTGGCTTTCTAATCCTGACAAATAGTGTTGAGGCTTTTTGTTTTCAGTTTGGGGAAATGTACTCCCTCCCTTCCACCACCCTCACCGCCTCTATTTGACATCATAATTCAGCTGTAATTGTACAGCCATGTCTTCCCTTTCCACCGGGGAATCAGGGAACATTCTGGTAGGATTCTCCTTTGCTTTGGTGCCCTATCGAGTGTTCCGTGTCAACACTCTGGTGTGTTTAACAAGGACAGAAGCAGCTGACTGCCGCAGAGGTCTGTCTGCGTGTGTGTGAATTTTTTTACATTTTTTTTTATTCTTCACACACTCTCTGGTGATGAGAAGAAATGCTGTCAGCTTGCTCCTCTTATGTAACAGGAGCTGGGTGCTGAGAAGATCTAGCTGCCAGATGTTCAGCCATCTTACGGTAATAACTGCAGCCATTGTTGTCTAATTGTTCTACCCCATACATATTCATGACTGATGCCTGGAAGCCTGTCTCCAATGCAAAAGGTCATCCACAGAGGGACATATGAGCAGCACAGCTGAACACAACACTCTGTATAGACTGAACACACATCTGGGAAACGGTGCAATGTCAGACAGCAGAAGCAGACTGTTCATGTTAGAATACTGAAATATATCTTAATGTTGTAGTACTATTATGGCCATTATTTGAACAGTGAAAATAATAATAAAAAAGTTTTTGAACTTTAATGTCACTAACGCTGATTATTCAATGATTCATTTGAATTTAAATATTTAAAATACTTTCACAGCAAAAAAATATATATGCGAATAATTTAGATTAATTAATCACAGAGTATGTAATTAATTTGATTATTTTTTTAATCGATTGACAGCCCTAATATATATATACACACACACACACACACACACATATATATATATATATATATATGTGCTCAAGAAGAAACATTCTCATTCTATTAGATATTCATTTCTCCCTGACAGCAGAGATAAGAAACTGATGACCAGACCTTGTCCTGAAGACCCTAAGCTCCACACAAAACATTTGCTGACAGAGATGTAATGATTTTGATCCCAAGTTCCCCCACCCTGTCAACTTTTCAAGTGGCACGTCTAACCACGAAACCAGCCAACCAATGAGAAAATTACAGTAATTTTGGAAATGGCAGACTGTTTCATTTGACTAGGCCGTACTAAAATGAACACAAAATGAAAGAGAAAAAAGAAAAACTGACAAATGGAAAAATCCAACTAGCACATCATGATGACAGATATTAAAAAGTGGTTGGCCAATCTAAACCATTTTAGAGTGATTTGATGCATTAAAATCGTTTGGAGAATTTGGTACTCAAATTGGTGGAGCTAGATTTGGTATCTTGATGGAACATCACAGTCATTACCATATGGCTTGGAGCATGATTGCACCCACACACCCCTTATTCATGGTGCAATACATTTTACAAGACAGTTTTGCAATGGCCATGTTTTGCTTTCGCACCTCCTGAACTCTGTGGGAATTATAACTGATCATTTGTGTTCAATTTAAATAAACTACAAGCAAATCACATGGCATCACATGCTATCAGTCTGCGCCTGGTGACATATTAGGCAATCGAAATGTCATTTGAAGAACCACTGAAGCAATTCACTCCCATGTTCCAGCAGCTACTTTGAGATACAATGATAATACTCTATGGCACAGACACTCTCATTAGTTGAGATGAGATGAGAGACTGCGCTGGATAGTAATACCCAGATGGAAATGGACTCCAGATGACATCTGGCACAGCTCTGGTCCAGGTGCGGCCCACATATGGCAAGTGCATTCCAGAGTCACATGCTGGACTGCCCCTTTCATCATTACTGTGTCACCCAGGGGCTGATGACGTGTGCTCCAGAGCCTCTATATCTAGGACAGGCCCTTCCCCTCACCAAGCCATACATCAGTGCTGTGAATGTATCCCCATGTACTGTTTACCACACAGAACACAGCAATACCCTTAATTATCGAGGCCAATTAATATTCAGTCACGTATGTATAATGCTAAATCGCTGCTGGGCCTCTTTGAAGTCACTAATGGCTTGCACCTAGTAAGAAAGGGTACATTTTTAATATATGATAAGTAAATTCATTATACAGCAAGTAAAACTGGATTATGACAGATACCAGTGTGGCTCTTTCATGTTCTGCATGCAAGGTCACCTTGAAAAGAAGCCTAAAGGCAAAACATATCTTGTAATTAAATGTTCTTGTTATGATAGGTCAGTCTTATGTTATGTGTCACTTGTAAGTGATATTCTTGCCTGATAACTCAAACAGGAAATTAAAATATACTACACTGATAGTTGTGAATATATGGTATGGTAATTAATGATGTTGGTTCCACTATAAAACATGAACCATGTTCACAGATTTCTCTGAAGTCTCTGTTTGTTTCTTAAGCGTACAGGGAACAACTCACAGTGTCAAGAACTGAGCTACTTTCCTTTTAATTGAATCGCCATGCATGGCTTTCTGTCCCCCTGTCTCTGTAATGAGCAGGTGAGTGTCTGAGTTTGGTTGGTTTGACACGTGGCGCTGGCCACGGCATGGCTCCAACAGCCCCCTGATTAATGCAATAGGTGGGCTTTGTCTCATTATGGTGACAGAGCATGATGAATTCCCTGTAAACACAGAGTCTGTGTTGTTAATGTATCATCATAATCCTTGATTAGAAGGTGTAAGCCAGGCCAATAAATGCAATTACGCACTGACAACATTAATTCTCCCGTATTTCCTGATGTGGTTTTATCCAGTGATCACGGCCACAATCAATATCGCAAAGAAGTCTGAGGCAGGGGGAGATTAAGGCAGAATGTGACTTTGAAAAGACGCAATGTGGGCAAATGTTTATTTCATTATGATTTTCATAGATTATTTAGATGTCAGAGATCTACCTTAAGGCTTTTCTTAAGAGACATTGTAAACATGCATGCTTTAAGTGTGTGTACTGTATGTGTATATATTGATTGGTTTTGTTTCCACGTTTTTGTAGGATTACGTTATGCACTAAACAATACCAATGATCTGCAATGCTCAGTTTGTGCATGAGTGTCACGTTTTCTTTCATCCCCTATTTCAGGCAATAAGGAATAAAAAAGAGAGACTGATAGCCTCCCCCAAATGTCCAGCAATAAGGAATAAAAAAGAGAGACTGATAGCCTCCCCCAAATGTCCAGCAATAAGGAATAAAAAAGAAAGACTGATAGCCTCCCCCAAATGTCCAGCAATACAACTGAAAAGTTTCTGCCCTTCATGTGTCACTTGTCCACCATAAGCACCACTGACATTTCAGCTTTCCCGATTCCGAAGTCACCAAGGTAACCATTAGTCCAGCACCCCAAGTGGCCATGCTCCATTGACGACGTCCGTAAGCATATTTACGCTCCGGTCTTATTTTAGCCCTCAGGACAGTTTAGGGATGTTTTCCAAATATATGTACTCCCTCTCAGTCTCCCTGTGCCATTATCAAAGTGATGGTCAATTGAGATGATCAATTTGCATAATGAGCCGTTAAATTGGTCCCCGTCACTCCCCAATGCAGAGGCCGCTCCCGGTGGAGGCCGAGGGAGATGGAGTTGAGCGGAGCAGCTGGGTATCGCCACTGCACTGCCAGGCCTGCCCGCTCCTTCCACTCAACACACATACAGTACAAATCCAGCCGTGGATATAGTTTCATTCTATGGAGAGAGATATGTCTCAATATTATTTGTATGCAAAACACCGCAATCCACGTGTATGATACAATTTGCAAGCGCAACGTCAACATTTGTGACGTGTAAATTTAATTTGCAAGTGCAAAGTCAAGATTTGTGACTTGTAAATTGGTATTTGCACAAAGGTGTAATGATTTATTCAAATATTTGGAAACTTTTGCATCTGTCTTGACATTTCATTTGCGACACTTACGTTCCGTGTGTGAAGTGTTGAATCTGCCCACACGCACATTCATCCACACTTCCGCTTGCGTAATTTTGAGACATTCCTTTTGCCTTTTTCCAACCCGATTCACACACAAATTTACAAGTCACAAATCTTGACTTTGCGCTTGCAAATTAAATTTACAAGTCACGAATTTTGACGTTGCATATACAAACAATATTGAGACATATCTCTCTCCATAAACTAGGAGAGAATATTGGACAAATCTACTGCACAGAGCAGATAAACAGATCATTTTTGGGAATTTGCAAGTGTACTTCCTGTAAAGTGAAAATGCTGCTTTGGGGCCCATCTCTGGCTGGTGCTGTTGTCATCTGCTCTCTCTGTTTGGTCAATTAGAGTCATGGAGATGAAATACCAATTCCCCAGCAGATCAGAGCATATCACAGTTTCCAATGGTTCCCGGCTGTGAAAAATGCTGCAAAAATGCTGAAAAATCAACAACAACGAAATTAGAGCTCTCATTTTGTGAATCAACCCTTAGTAAATCATATAGTAGGCATATTAAATGCGGAGCAGCCGGCTCTCTGACAGGTTTGATGAATTGATGTGATTACGGTGGCATTTGTGAAATTGTTGCTGACAAGTCATGGTTGCCAGTGCCCTTCCTTTTTGACTGAGCACTGCAAATCATTGTGATCTTAAACACAATGCATGATCTGTGTGCATTGTGTCTGGGCCTTAGTCATACTATAACACTACAGCGGGATATCAGTATGAAATATCAGTGTCCTTACATGCCCTAGTAAATAACATGCATTTCTAGAGTGCATTTCGACATTATAAGAGCAGTTGATAAACAACAGAGGCTTGTAAAAAATAGTACTTGTACAGTAGTTGAATGCACTTCATTGGAGGTGACAGCCTATATGTTCTGGTGCATATTGCATGTCTGCTATTAGTATCTCCAGCTGCATGCTACAGTGCTCTCTCCTGTTCACCGTATAAACTCGGTGTATATGAGCATGGATCTTGCGCTCTGATTGTGAAAGTACGAAGTATGAAGGTCCTCCAGTGTGTAGCATTTGACTGACAGGCCCCCTCGGACAGAAAATACACCATTGTCATCTTTGTAGCTTTCCTCCCAGGTTGCAGGTGGTTATTTTTGGCCGTTGCCAGAGGCTTTGCCGTTACCTCAATGTTACATCATGCGCTCCTAATAGAGGGGGAAATGACAACAGTAACATCATCAAATATACATCAAATGACATGTTCACAGCAGTGCGGGGGTTGGCACTGTTGGTGAAAAAAATATCTTTAGGATGCTCAAGGCAAATGAAGGTTGCAAACTAAAAGTCCCATAATAATCACAAAAGCTTAATTACATGAAGATGGCCATAGTGGTGATATGACAAAGAAGTAAAATGTTGTCATGTCTGCTGAATGTCAGAGATAATAATCACTGTATAAAGCATATTTAAGATTAGAGCGGTTCAGACTTCATTTCCATAAAATGAATTACCATAGCGTGAATCAATGAATGTGACTGTGATCACCACCAGCATAGTGCAAATACTAAATACCATACTGCCAGGGCAAAGAGAGAGGTTTGAACCTGGAAATGTCAGCTATTTCACATTTCAGAGCTACACCTCTATAATTGTCACATGGGAGCTCCTGGAAGCCAGACAAGTTCTTGCAATACAAGCTTACTTTACCAGTTGAGCACACACACACGCACATGAACACACACACACACACACACACACACACACACACAGACACACACGTACATGAACACACACAGACACACACACACACACACACACACACACGCACACAAACACATACTACACACACACACACACACACACTCAGAGCAAGAGAGAGAGAGATGAGAGGAGAGGAGAGAAAAAGAGTGATGAGGATGGGAGTGGAGAGAGAGAGGGAGAGAGAGAGAGAAAGAAAGTGAGAGAAAAGCAAATGCCAACTCTGCAATTCACATTTACATCCAAATGTATTGATGAGTCAAACATAGCTCTGCCTCTTGTGATATCCTATGTAGCTCTCCAGCGCAGAGGAGCCTCCTCAATAATATCGCTTCCTGCAGAGACCTGCGCCGCCTCAGACTGGCAGTTCTGGCCCTGTTGTGGCTCACAACTGGCCCAGATCAGATCCACCAAACCTGACTGAGTTATACCGACATGTCGTTCCGTGTGCTCCCAACTTATTTGTCGTAGAAGAGAGAGTTGAAGTGGCCTGGCTGCAATCTTTCTAGGTCACGTGTTAATATACATGAAAAAGATGAGGACCTCTGGCTTTGAACATGTACAGTATTTAAAGGGTGTGCTACTACTTCTGGTGCTTTAGATGTGGGCATAGGAGTAGGAGGTGGCGTGTCCGCTCTCACTTTCATGGGTGGGGGATAATAAAGCATTGAATAATACAGTACAGCACTAGCATTGAAGACAAATGCCTTTGGAGCATCCATTATTCACCTGCATGAAGCGTGGCTTCCTTCAGAAGGTGGCTATGCAGCGACGGTAATTCAAAAACCTACACCCGGGCGAAGCTAATGATGTTGCTTGTTTGGTTACTTTCTCATCATTTCTCAGCTTTCTCAGCAGTGATGAGACAAGGTGATTCGCCCCGGTTCTGATGACACTGCGGTTCCGACACTAAATGCCATCATATTAAGAGCCATTTTGTGCCCTGTCAGTTCAGTACTGAGTACTACCGAACATTTGACAAACAGCGAAGCCCGTTATGGGTGGTCATATCACTTTTATGTAGGCTATTCCCTGTACATACTGAGGGCTTCTCCCATTCATTGTGTGATTCATGGTAGTGTATGATGGAGAGAGGGGCTTCGGCCAGCCTGTGGATCAGCAGATGGCACTGTTGCTGTATATACTCTTACTGTAGCCTTTGGAGACTCATTGTTGTTATGCTTATCACAGTTTTATCTCCAATTAGGATTAAATTATGTGTGTGATTAGATAAAATTATTATTTCAATTTAAATATATGTTGTCATATGTGAGGTGTGAGGTGCATTCCTTGAGAGGCTACTCCAAAAGTTGTCCCGTGTTTAAGGACTCAATTACTTTTCTAATTTAATGTGGCATTACGTACTCTTATGTCAAATTAATCACAGGAATTAAAGTCCATTGTAATTGTAATGTGACTTGTGCATTATGAGTCAATGAGGAAGAATGGATTCATTCATCCCATTATAGACGCAGTCCAGCGTCATTTGGGAACTACTGTGCATCCTTCTCCTCCCTCGTAGGCTGGCAACTCCTCTTACCGTGTTGTGGACTGAGTCGATGACTAAACTCTCGCACTGTTGAGGTCAATGATGATGTTGATGACTAAACTCTGGCACTGGAGATGTATCAGTCGGTGCTAAAATATGTTCATCCAAAGCTCCATCTTCTCTGCGTTAAGTACCCACCCCCCACCCCCCAACCCCCCCACCCCCCCCAACATTGCACACGTCCCCTCAGGCAGTTTGTGAGCAGAAGCTTATGAATGCACAGTGCTCTGTGTGGCTTAGTGTTTTCAAAACATTGGATCTTAACAGGACAACAGCTGATGTTGCTCCCACTGACTGCTATAGAGACCTGAAATGTACACTGAATACGCTACTCACCACCACGACCACACACACAAAACAAAAGCACACACATACACTCACACACACACACACACACACACACACACACACACACAAACAAACACACAGTCACACACACACACACACACACACACACACACACACACACACACACAAACACAAACATACATGTACACACACACACAGAGTGATTAATCAGTGGTCAGTTTCCTTCCACTCTCACAGAGGAACTCACAGATTAAATTCTACAGCGAGGGCTGCACTGCATAATTCACTAAACGCTGATGCTTTTGATGATTTCTTCATGCCGCTGTGTCCTGTGAGCCAGATGGGCAGCATTCGGGGACGCTTGACTGTTTCCTGGCTTTGCTCATGAGTGTTACAGTCTAATAAATTCTGACAGCTCAGAAGAGTGTTACTAGTCTCTTTCTATTTCAAGTGCTAATCAGCTGAGCACCAATCACCTATACGCTCTTTAATGTGTCCAGGGTGGATCGTTATGTGCTTGAGAAATGTGTTGATGACGCCACAGGGTCTGGAAATGGAGTTTTCTTGGACTCTTGGAGCTGAAGAGGAAGAGGATGAGGATGAGGAAAGCTGCGTCCCGGCGAGATGCCTGGTGTTTAGCGGCACTGGTGGGGTCGTTTGCACTCCATTTCAATCTGCAGATTTGATTGCTGCACTCCAAGCAATCTGTGTGGAAATAATCTCAGATTATCCCCCCCTCTAATTCTCCACATTTTCAAAATGGATTTCCCAAGACAAGAGCGCCCGCATCCACAGATTGCACAGACTAGGGCAGCTCGTTGGTAGAACAGCAGCTGCCTCTCTCTTTCTCTATCTCTCCAACTCACTCTCTCTTTCTCCTTCTCTCTCCCTTCCTCTACCTGTCATTCTCTCTCTCTCTCTCCTCTCTGTGTCCCTCTCAAACCCCCTCCCTCTGACCACTCACTATCTCCCTCTCATTGCCCTTTCACTCTCTCTGTCTCCCACACATGATCTTTCTCTTCTCTCACTCTCCTTTCTCTCTCTCCCCCTCTCCATCTCTCCCTCCCTCTGTGTTTACCCTCCCTCTCACTCGCCCTCTGTTTCACACCTCCCCTGTTTCTCTCACTCCCTTTCTTCCACTCTCTCCACCTCTTTTCCCTCTCTTCCTCTCCTTTTCTCCCTCCCTCAACCCCCCCCCCCCCTTTCTCTCACAGCCTCCATGGTTCTAATCATTGTGGTGGGGGATGTTCTGCCCACACACTCGCTCTCTCTGCTGAGCTCTTCGGAGTGAAATCTCTGGGAGAGCCATGGCAAGAGTAGTCCGTGGGTTACCCTTTAATTACAGCACGTCTAAAAATAATGAACTCTCACTAACCCATCCGTCATGCCAGGAGGTGCCAGTTTGGGCAGACTTGTGCCAATCACTGTACCCGTTCGCCTCTCCAGGCTCGGAAACAGACACCTGGCACAGATGTCCAACCCCCACTCTTCTATTCCCCAGACTCATCCCTTGTGCTCCCAGGGAGGTGGACTCCTTTGGGGGACATTATCACAGCCCATCTCCCAGATCGGGTGTGTTGATATCACACCAGACAAGGTGCTGGAGGACAGGCGGGATCCAGGCGGTGGAAGGGGATAAAAGCATCATGACAAGCAAACACTGGCAATATGATTCAAGGGTGAAAATACGAGTCGGTCGCGGGGGAGGGATTTGATTCTCAGGTGGCCACTGCTTAGCCCCTAGTGGTGACAGGAAACCGCTATTTGGTGGTGTGTGTGTGTGTGTGGGGGGGGGGGGGGGGGGGAGCATGCCACCATTGAAGTTCGTCTCAAATAGCTTATTTGAGCTTCG
Source organism: Alosa sapidissima (assembly GCF_018492685.1). Lineage (NCBI taxonomy): Eukaryota > Metazoa > Chordata > Actinopteri > Clupeiformes > Clupeidae > Alosa > Alosa sapidissima. Next base: position 10,975,400 of record NC_055968.1, on the reverse strand, counting down.
TTACAGTATTCATAAATTAACATTTAATCGCTGCACTTTCCTTGTATGGCAGTTAAAAGAGATCAAGGTTCCTGTGCAGAGCCTCAGAAGCATAAATTAGCATAAGCCATCACTGGAGCGCTCTCTTGCTTCCACAAGTCTGCAAGCACCCGCGTGGGAGGGAATGGCAAGTGCATGGTGAACCATCACCAAAAAACTGGTCACATTACAGTAAATATGCTTCCTGTGATTGTTAGTTTGCTGGTACTCATAAAGGCAACGTTTACTCATCTCCCTGGTGAAAAAAACCCCCTTGGCTTCTCACACTGTACATCTGTGGTGAGACTAGAGGGGGCTGCTGGGAAAATACTCTCTCTCTGAGCTAATTGGTGATAGTGAAGATTATTACATGCAAATAACATGTGCCTATGTAAACCGATCCATACTGTACAGTAAATGCCAGTGTTTTAAAGTCATTTTATGTACAAATAAAATACCTACACATATCTGAATCATCATCAGACTAGAGCGGTTTATTATATTTTTTAAACACACAGTTGGCCAGTTATCTTACCACAGCAATTTGAGAACATTTCCTTGTCATATTCGAGAAAGTCTATTCTTCAGACAGAGAATAAAAAAAATCCTGTGAAAAGTAGCAGTTTAGTGGTACACGCCCGATTTGGATGTGAGGGGAACAACTGTGCAACGCAACATGCAATTTCATGAGTCAGCTCACCTTTGGCGTCTGCGCGTCTTATCACAGGGACTAGACAGCTCCGAACATGACACAGGCTGGCGGCAGATCTCTATTAGCAAGCACAGAGGCTCGCAGTCTTCACGCCCTCCTGTTCATCAGACAGCTCTCTCTCTCTCTCTCTCTCTGCTCCATTTCTGCAGGGGTGGTCAGCTGGGAAATTTGTTAACTTCTGTAGCAGTTACTCTCAGAAATGCACGAGGCCAGACCCTGTACAGAGCGAAAAGTTGTAAGTAAGAGATCATTCCTTTCAGCTGAACAAGCGTTTTTTTTTGTCTTTAATGTGTCAGGCTCTTGATTAAGAAGCCAAGGGGAATGCACTGAAGTGACATGTTAATATTGGGGGGCTGATTGGGACATGAAGGCGCTGTGTGATTGAGGTTAAAATCAGCGGCGGTTTGTTTGCTTTTGTTTGTTTGTTTACGCCTCAGATGGCCCGTCCAAGTCAAGTGGCCAGTGGGACCAGATGGCTGAGGTCTTGAGGGCGCTGTGGGGTTCATGCGTGGGTGAAGCCGTTCCCTCCCAGCTCCGGAGGGAAGCTTGGCAGCGTCTGGGCTGCCCGCTCGTATGTGCGTCCCGATCGGTGCGCGGCGCGAGATGCATTAAGAGCGACCGGACGGAGCAGTCACGGTGGCCTCGTCCCCACTGACGTGCGGCGCAAGATGAGAAGTCGGCGCCAAGCATCGAGAGCGATCGGCGGAGCAGTCCCGGCGACCTCGCGCTTTTGACGGAGAGAGAGGGTCTTGTAAATCAGGCCACCTCTCTCTCTCTCTCTCTCTCTCTATCTCGATGCCTCAGAAGAGTGCTGGCCTGGCGCCTGACCGAGGCGGAGCGGAGCAGCGAGGCGAGTGTGAGCGAACCGCAGGCCACTGATGAGCGCTTCTTCACCATCGCAGTGGCGTCGCTCTATCGCCCTCCCTCGCGCAGCGGCACTCCTTGGCTCTCGCTGGCTCCTGGGCACGCTGCACCTGTTTCTGCTCCCAAAATATCTGGAGAGGCCGAACGCTCCCAATCTGTCACCCACAGGCCCGCACTGACATTTTTAATCAGAGGGTGAGAGAATCACAACCTGAGAAATGTGTTTTTTTGTAGTTTGTTTTGTTGGCGGTAAACAAATGGGTTCAGGAGCTAGGCTGAAAGGTCTAAAGGGGAGAGTTTTTTTGCATTCACAAATGTCTGGCAAACGACCGCTGATTGAAACCATCAAATTGCTAGCTCCAGAACAGTTGATTTCCATGGTTCTGCAGTTTCATTACAAGTTTAGAAACACTTTCAATGTATTTTACCCTCAGAGACTTTTTGTTTGTGTTTTGTTTGACACAAAATGTGACTGATTACGCTAACATTAATCTATGAAATTATTAAGTGAAGAAACCCTCTCCTGACGTGCTGCATACAACAGCCAATGCAGCTGCCACGAGTTCTATGGGGTATATCGAAAGAGCACGGCTACATTGCACATTTATGTGTGCCATGCATAAAAGAACACAGTGATGCAGAGTATAATTAGTAAGTTGCAGTGATTTATTCATGTCTCCCCACAGGATCATCTCACTTGTTCCGGATCCTTCAAGTCCCTGTTTGACAAAACAGGGATTCAGGTCTGCACTGAGCTCTACACGAAACATATTCTTTACAGGATGAGATGGATTAACTTGGGCACAATATAAGTGCCAGTACAATAAATTATTAATCATATAATCCACTTGTTATTGTACATATCCTGTTGTTCAATAGCCTGGCTCTGCTCAATTTCATTTGGCTTCAGTAGTAGACTGGCACACATGTGCTTTCAACGGATTTCTCGTGTAGAAAACCAACCGAGAGCCACCAACCAACCAGCGAACAGAGGGCGATCACCAAGTGATTACGGTTAAGTTGAGCACATTACCAAATGTTTGTGATTGGTTTAAGATTTGTGATTGATTTAAAGGAACTCCAATGATTTTAAACTTCAAACAAGTGTCCACCCACCAGGAAGAAGACGTTTGCCACTGACGCCTGGCCAGACTCTTTGCACGAAGAGAAGCGAAGTCAAGAGTCTGGTTTACGAGGCTACAGTAGTTGTTCAATCCGATGGGTGAAATTGCTGAGGGCTGCATTTTCAAGTTAAATAATAACAGTAATAACTATGGGTTTAAAGGCGCTCTAAGCGATGCTGGGTAACGTCACTTCTGTTGACGTTCAAATTAAACAGAAAGCTAGCTCGCTACTTCCTCCCCCTCCCTCCCGTGCAATTTAAACACTCCTAAACGCGCATCTCATCTGTGACAGTTTGTTATGTTTTTATGGGCAAGGGCAATGTTTTTGGAGCCTGGGTTGTCCACAGAGATAGCATTTTTTTACAGTGTATTCAGGCAGCTAGCGGATGGTGAGGTGATGTTTGCTGTAAGTGACAAAAAATGTTTTAGTCTAAAAAATATATGACATCTCTTAGAGCACCTTTAAGGCTGACATAATAATCGTTTTATTGGGCCAATCATCTCTTCAACTCCAGGATAGGAATGTGTGTCACCATAAACAGAGATCAAAACCCTCCTGAATGAACTCCAAGATAACACATCATGTATGTTTATTCTGTATAGATTTAACCAAAAGATGTAATGTAGTCAATAACATTTCATATCTTTTTAATCTCGCGTCTCTTCCTCCTCCCCTGGTGGTGCTGGATGTAAAATAACATCTGTCACTGCTAGGCAAAAAGAAAATTTGCCATGAGCAAGCCTAAAATAGATTTGAAATACTGCCTGGCATGAAAGCCTAGCAAACAAAAGCAAGACTGGCTTGTTTAGCACGAGAACAACAGCCACAACAAAGGCACGATAGAATGGAGAATCTTAATAACAGACCAGATACACACGACTTAAACAGGGAAGTGGAAAATTGCTTCATATCTCTTGCTGTAACAGCTGGTCAATGCTAATACTATAATAACAGCCTTCCTGGAAAAACGATTTACAGGACTGTGTTCAGGATGTCATTTGCTGCTAGTTAAGCAGGACGAGGAGAGACCACACAGCTCCCGAGTCTTTGTTCAGATTAAAAGTGGAAATACAACCTAGGCCTACAACTAGGCTGTCACATTCCTGAATGAAGATATCCTCTCGTCTCGTTTTACCACCCAGATTTATCGGCAGCAACATCATCAGATCGTCGTCTTTATTCAGCGCTGCATAGCTGTGCCCATGTTGCTATCCTAGCATCTGTGTCGTCTCTAAATCCTCTCCCCCAGACAGCTCGCCCAGGCCCTTCCAGCCGAGTCGCACGGCCCATTCTGCACTGACACCGCACCTCATACTCACGTTGTGACTGTGTGATGGGAACTGTCACTGTCCCTGCGCTCCAGCCGAGCTGTCGGAGCAGAGGTGGTGCAGGTAATTAAAGCCAAATAGAAAGAAGGTAACTGGAGAACCAGGGGTGATGTTTGAGATCAATGCATCCGGAGAGCCAGGGCCCTGGGCGCAGGGCGACCCTACACCTCACACCAATCCATTCAAACAGAGGAGAGTTCGGCTGGAACCCCCCCCCCCCCCCACACACACACACACACACACATACACACACACCCCAGCTGGCTACACACAAACACTCCTGATGGAGGGCCGTTGCTAAGTTACATTCGCACAGTACATTTGGAATTGGATGTGTGTTTTGCATGCTTATGTGCCAAACAGATTTTTCCTCTCGCTGTGTTTAACCTTATTGATTTCCAAAAGCATTGTGTAGGACCGAGTTTTCTTGTCAGTCATGTCAGCCAGTTGTTGTTAATGGAAAACAAATGATGTGTTTTTTGGACAGTTTTTCAGGAAGTAGTGGCCTACTGCATTTTAGCTGTTTGTCAGGAAATATCATCCATTGACATATAAGCATAAAATGTCACCTTTCTGTGCAGTAGCAGGGAATATAATGGTGTAACCCTCATGAAATTAGGGCTACTAATCTAGATGCAATTACATGTATCTTCCTATGGAGGGCGCTCTATGTGTCAGAAGACTAGAGCGTCCTACTAGCAAACATTCTCTCTCTCTACCAGCGACATATTTCCTGTGAACGTGCACCTGAAAGAGCTCCCAGATTAGAAGATAAATAATAACGAAATACTTTTGAAAAGTTAATACTTTACATCTAGTTATATCCATAAGATATTAGTCTACCTCAAACTCAACTTTGAATAAGAAAGAAAAGTGATTCTGTCGAGTTTATAGCAAATTGGAACTCCGGTGAGTAAGGCACGTTTTGCTAGTTTCTCACTAGCATTCTAGGAAAGGATGTAATTCATAAAAACCAATCGGAGTATGAGTGAGACGATGCTCAATGTTTGTATGAAACCTTGGTATGCCATATCATAGTTAAATAAAATGTTTAATCTCTGACGAGAATCTTGATGTTTCCTGCCACTTTGGTACAAGCCGTGTCATTGTGCTCAATGTTAAAACCTAGCTAACGCCCTAACTAGCTGGCGCAGCATGGTAGCCTGGTCAACCGAGCCGTTAGTAGCGCTTTGAACCATGCGAGATGCGTGGCGCTTAACTTGTTTACATTTTAGCATTCAGTTTTGTTGTAATAACGAATGCTAATGAGTTATAATACAGATACATTAGAAATGCATAGCTTTTGAGTTTCACATGTATATTTTGAATAAGTTAGTTGTAATATTTAATTCATAGTCATGTTACAATGCAATATGTTAAAATAGTCCTTGAAAAGGTTAAAAAGGAAAATGTTTTAGTAAATGGAAGTAAAATAGATAAGCACACTGCTTAATGATGTTAAAAACATTATTGTTGTTTCATTTATGCAATTCGTTGAATTGTACTGAAAGTACATGCTTATAAGTAATGTAATTGCTTATATTTCATTTGTATAGTTTATTGTGATGTAAGTAATTCATCTCAATGTAATCTTAAGTGCATCCTTAGTTATTGGTTACACATTAGAAGATGTTCTAAAAGAAAGAAAGAAGTTAATGAGGTCTCATGTTGAAGAATAGAAATAGAACAGAATTCTTATTATTCTGCACTTTGTGTAGATTGGTTTTTTGAACGACCAGATCAGATTTGGATCCCAGATGGCGAGCCCAGCCCAGTGAGACTGAGAACGATCGTGGAAGCGGTGTGGCCAACCGTACGATTTGTCTCAGAGAAACCCAAGATTTGTTCATTCGTTCATCGAACACCAGATAAGATTTTCCACACTGTTGACTCAACACAGTAGTCATATCCGCACACATTCAAGGAACTGAACTTTAGGAATCAATACACTTTTCATACAGGAACTGATATACACTTTTCATACAAGAACTGATATACACTTTTCATACAGGAACTGATATACACTTTTCATACAGGAATTGAACTTTCTTGAATCAGTACATACCGGAATAAGGGGCTTGAATTCTATATTTCCTTTGATTTTCATATTTTATTTGTTTGAAGAGCTCTTCCTTATCATTTCATTTATATTTTGCCCATTCAATGCTGTGTAACCACACTGCTGTTTGGAGGCAATAAAACTGTCAATTGTTCAACTTATTAATTCCTCTTGTGAGTTAGTCCATTTAAGCATACCCCTCTCCCGAGCCTAGGTTGATGTTTAGTGCTTGAATTACTGGTCCAGGTCTACGAGCGCTACACAAAAAAGTGGCGAGCCAGCCAGGAGGGGTTTTGAGCTCATTTTTAGTGAAACGTTGAACATTTTGACGCTTTTATTGCATCCTATTTGTGAATACTGCTATTACATACTTTTTTTTGCATTTTTTTGTGGTGATAGCATAAAGTATGGATGTAATTCGGTCAGAAAATGTGAAGGTACCTAATTCACTCTTAGTGAGTGGTTTAACTGGTGGTGAAGAGGATAATGAAGTAATGGAGTACTTAGGAACAGTTGGTTCTGTTCAAAGAATAATTAAAGTAACTAGCGATGAATCCCAGTTTAAAGACACTGCCATCGTAGAATTCACATCAGGAGAAACCATTCAGTTTCTTCACGAAGCTTTGCCCTGCAAAAGACCTAGCAGTAACCCAGATGTTATCCATCAAATTCAGCTTCTCTCTGAGTTATATGTAGCTGATAAAAGTTCTAGCTTAACACAGTCTTACTTAGCTGAGCTACAAGATGTTGCTAAACTAAGCGGAACAAACTTTGAGAAACTTTTGCTAGATGAGCTGGCTAAAATACAGGGAGCTACTAAAAGTAATCCCACAACCGAACTACCCACAACCCCACCGCCCACTAACAATACAGCCCAAGCCAACCCACTAGCTCCTGAAACTCAATCTCCTACTCAAATAGTCCCTGACCTACCCTACTTACCTGAGCGTGATTCTCTCCCAGTCACTGTTAGTGCTCCGACATCAGCCCTACATAGGCAACGGACTCTCAACTTAACTCCTGAACAGCTTACCACTCCTGAAGTCCAGAAAGTAGTGGTTGAGCATGTCATTAAGAACAGCAACTTGTCCTCCCAATATCATGATCGTGTCAAACTTAGGCCTTTCTCAGGAAAAATCCCTTGCCCAGGTTCTGAGTCTGACTATGACACATGGCGCAACAATGTCAGTGTTTCCCCTACAGTGTATTTAACAGCGGCGCAGCGCCGCCGCTGGATTTTCAGCGCTGCTGCAACATAATATCACGAGATTCACTTAACACACTGTAAAAGCACAACGGCCAACGTCATCTCGAAATTGTTTTCTGAAAGTCTTGAGTAAGTTAAGTGCATCAAATCCGCACTTAGCCTCTCATTATTCAGGACATATATGCGGCATGATGTGTCAGGTGATTACAAGCCCAAAGACAAGTCTGCAGCCCATATGGCTAGCCTACGTTCTGAACACGGTTACATTGTTTAGCTATCCGACTGATGGGGTCTTGCTCCGCCACAGTGTAGCCTATGGTGTCATCGTTCACTTGTAGGTTACACAATAAATAGCCTACTTATAGGCCTGGTGACAATAAAAAATGATATTAGTTATATTTCATCACGAAGCTGTTTATATGCCGTGAATTCGCTTGTAGCCTATGCCATATGTTAAGCTTGAGCAATTCCTCTGATCCAAAGCCTGCTTTGACACATTGACACTAATGTGAAACATGCATCCTCCTCTCCTAGCCTACATCAAATAAAAGAAACCAATTCATGATTACCGAAATGAATTTAACATGGGGGGAAAAAAGTTTGTTGCGATTTAGCCTACTGTTGTGATGCGGTTCTTTCTGCTGATTGGATTTACGTCCGGTGTCGTCAACTCTGAGAACTCTTGCTCCGGCTGACAATTTTATCCAGAGAGCTGATTTCCCAAAGATGAGCCTCCATCAACATTCAACAACAAATTATTAAAACGTAAGTAATGCAATAGAGTAAACCAATGTGCTACAAGGTGTATGGTCTTAACGTTAATTGTAGCCTAGACTTGTAACGTTAGCGTAGGGCTACATGTAATGTTTGCATGGGAAAGCTAGGCGAACACAGTCTAGGCCTGTTTAAACTTTCTGATAGTTAAAGGAAATATGAGCATATGTTGGCATATACGTATAGCCTAAATTCTGTCCACTTAGCTATAATAGGCTATCACAAACAGACCTTTTCTACGTTTGCGGCATTAGACATAGGAGCCTATTCTCTTATCAGAAAGACGTGTTCTCATAACTTCAGCGTTCTCTTGACGGTGAGACGAACGGTCGCACTTCAATCAAGTAGCCTAGGTCCTTTTCGAGTTAATTGTGAGTGAGTTGTATGGTAACTGTGGGAGTGATGTAGAAGAAAAGTGAGTATTTACTTTTTTATACGTGGGTTTGTTGTTTTGGGACTGAGAAATAGACTACAAGGAGAGCATCTGGCTACGTGCATGCGTGTCAGCATTAATGGCCCCCCAACAATTCAATTCAATTACCAAAGAGCCTTAGAGATGTTCTTTGAAAAGCCCAGAAAAATTAAGTGCTCGCAGATTGGGTGTGGCCTTTGCCATTAAGACAAATTTAAATAAATTGTAAATAATCTTTTTCTGGGTTGTGCCATTTCATTTTTCTTCTATCATTTTTAACCAATAATGTAAAAGAAAGCTGAAAATGTCCACAAAAGAAACACGAAGGTATGATATAAAAAAAAAAAATTAAAAAAAATGCGCAACAACCCCCCCCCCCCCCCCCCCAAGTAATAGCACCGCTGCTGGAAAAATTTCTAGGGGAAACACTGAATGTCGAGTTTCTTCTCGCAGATGTCACTGCGTCTGACAAACACACAGTTCGGAAGATGGTTGAGAGCCTTCTTCCACCTGCTGCCCACATTGTGAAGCACCTTGGGCCAAAAGCATCTCCTCATGACTACCTTAGCCTTCTCGACTCAGCATACGACACTGTTGATGATGGAGACGAGCTTTTTGCAAGGTTCTTGAGCACTAACCAGAACTCAGGTGAGAAACCCTCCAGCTATTTGCAGCGATTGCAGACAGCCTTGAGCAAAGTAGTGAAAAGAGGCGGCATTGCTGCTAGTGAGTTAGAGCGCCAGCTACTTAAGCAGTTCTGTAGAGGGTGCTGGAACAATGCCTTAATTACTAGTCTTCAGCTTGAACAGAAAAAACTGAATCCACCCTCATTCTCTGAGCTTCTTCTTTTGCTGCGTACTGAAGAGGACCGGCAAGCTGCTAAGTCCAGCCGGATGAAACAACACTTGGGCTTCCCTAAAGCCAGAGCTCAAGCAAACGTCCACACAGTTCAGGATTATGACACAGACACAGACACAGCAACCTTTGCAGATAGTGCATCTTCCACTGAGATGCATAAACTTGAAAAGCAAATTGCAAAGTTACAAACTCAAATGGCTTCACTGAAAGCATCCATGAATAGCTCACGCCAGGCTACTGATAAGCAAAATAAGAAACTAAAGACCAAAACCAAAGTCTCCACTCAGGAAAACTTCTCAGTAGAGACAATACTCACAAAGAGACCCCGCCCGGGGTATTGCTTCAAGTGCGGTGAGGACGGTCACATCGTACCATCCTGCAGCAATGAGCCGAATCCTGAATTAGTGGAAAAGAAACGTAGAGAGTTGAAACAAAAGCAACAGGCTTGGGACGAGCAAAATGAGCAGCATTTAAACTGAACTCAGTTCCTGAGGCGGGACTATCAGGGACTGAAAGTAAGCATAAATGTCCCAAAACAAAACGTCAAACTAAAGCATCCATTCAGTCACACAGAACAGAGAATCAGCACCAATTTCCTAAAGGGCTTATTGGACAGAAATGTACAGCTAATATCATGGTGTCAGGAGTGAATTGCAATTGTCTCCTTGACACCGGGTCTCAAGTGACCACCGTTTCTGCTTCTTTTTATGAGAGCAATTTATCAGAGCACCCTATCCAGCCACTTGACGGTCTGAATGTTGAAGGCGCTAATGGCCAAAATGTTCCATACTTGGGCTACGTGCCTATCCGCCTGAAGTTTCCGAAGAACTTTGTTGAAAATTAACCTGAGGTCTCTACTTTAGCATTAGTAATCCCCGACTTGCGCAGTAGCAACAACTTACCTGTACTGATTGGAACAAATGCTCTTGATGTCCTTTACAATGAACACTGTCACGGCAGAAGGCCAAATGACTTGTCATCTGTCCATGGCTATAGAAAAATTCTTCGCACACTCCAGCTTCGGAAAGAAGTGAACTCAACAGGGAGAATTGGGTTGATGACTCTTCAAGGCAAGGTGCAAAAAGTAATACCTGCTCAAGAGAGAATCCTACTTGAAGGATACGTCAAAGCTAACAGCAGTAGCGAGTATGCCGTGATTGAACAGCCGACAACATCTGCCTTACCTGGGGGAATCCTTGTAGAGTGCTGTCTTGTTGCGTTGCTCAAGCAGAACCCTCACAAGCTACAGGTGTGGATTAGAAATGAAGCCGACCATGACATAACACTCCCTTCACACTGTGTCATTGCTGAACTCCATACTCCTGAGGCGATATATGACAACTTACCTGCTTCGAACAAAAATGTTGCCAGTGTGAAATGTTGTGCTGTCACTTCTCAGCCAGTCAGTGAACCTAACCAGTCTGAGCTGAAGTTTGATTTTGGTGATTCACCTCTTCCGAGAGAATGGAAAGTCAGAATAACACAGAGTCTAAAGTCTTATACCGATGTTTTTGCCCAACATGATCTCGACTTTGGGCATGCATCTAAAGTACGACATCATATAAACCTAAAAGACGAGACACCTTTCAAACAGAAGTCCCAACCCATCCACCCCAATGATTATGAAGCCGTAAGGAAGCATCTGCAAACCCTTCTTGATGCAGGAGTGATTCGCGAATCAGAGTCTCCTTACTCCTCCCCAATCGTTGTTGTTCGGAAAAAGAATGGAGACGTCCGTCTTTGTATTGATTATAGGAAACTAAATGCACTGACAATCCGCGATGCATACGCACTTCCCAACCTTGAAGAAGCCTTTTCTTCCCTTGCCGGATCCAAGTGGTTTTCGGTAATGGATCTCAAGTCTGGGTATTACCAGATTGAGATGGAGGAACGGGATAAGGCTAAGACTGCTTTTGTGTGTCCCTTAGGGTTCTACGAATTCAATCGCATGCCCCAAGGTGTCACCAATGCTCCTAGTACCTTTCAAAGGTTAATGGAGAGATGTATGGGCAGTCTTAATTTGAAAGAAGTACTAGTGTTTCTAGATGATGTAATAGTGTTCTCCAGCACACTAGAAGAACACGAAGCTAGGCTTTTACGTGTTCTTCAGCAGTTGAGAGAATATGGCTTGAAACTTTCTCCTTCAAAATGTCATTTCTTCCAAAGCTCAGTGAGCTATTTAGGACATATAGTTTCCAGTAATGGAGTAGCAACCAATCCCGAGAAGGTCAGTGCTCTCCGCACCTGGCCTAGGCCTCAAACTCTCAAAGAGCTCAAATCATTTTTAGGCTTCGCAGGATATTATCGCCGGTTTGTAAGGGATTATTCTAAAATAGTCAAACCTTTGAATGACCTCACCAAGGGCTACCCTCCCTACACAAAGGGTAAAAGAGCAACACCCTGCACTGGGGGATACTTCAGTGTCAAGGAGCCTTTTGCGAATCGGTGGACACCTGCTTGCCAGAGAGCTTTTGAAACGGTCATAGAGAAACTCACATCATCGCCTGTACTTGGATTTGCCAATCCGAAACTTCCATATATTCTACACACAGATGCAAGCACGTATGGTTTAGGGGCAGCTCTTTACCAGGAACAGGATGGTGACATGCGAGTTATCGCCTATGCGAGCAGAGGGCTTTCGCCCAGTGAGAAGCGGTATCCTGCCCACAAATTGGAATTTCTTGCTTTAAAGTGGTCTGTTGTGGAAAAATTCCAAGACTATCTATATGGAAACACATTCACAGTCGTAACGGATAACAATCCATTGACATACATTCTGAAGTCGGCTAAACTTGACGCTGCCAGTTACCGCTGGTTGGCTGCACTTACCACATTCGATTTTAATATCAAGTATCGTGCTGGAAAATGCAACCAAGACGCTGATGGCCTTTCCAGACGGCCGCATGACACCCTGGAAGACGACCATGTTTCTCTTGAGGAAAAGGAGCGAATGAAACTGTTTGCTTCTCATCACCTCTCTTCATCTCCTGACCATCAACATTTAGCAGCTGACACAGTTCATGCCTTGTATCACCGCCATCTCTTGAGTGAGGCTGATGACTGCTTACCTTCCATCACCTTGGTAGAATCCCTGGCTCTTCATGCAGACGCGGTTCCAGATGAATATGAAAATGCCGGAGCACTAGGTTGTCCTACCATACCCACCTACAGTGAGGAAGAGCTCCAATATCATCAGCGCTCTGATCCAGTCATTGGTCCTGTCGTCGAGCTGTTAGAGACCGGCGATGAAGCAAACCCCAACCTCAAGTCTGATTCTTTAGAGCTCAAGTTAGTGCTCAAAGAGTGGAAACGACTAGAGTTGAGAAATGGTCTTCTTTACAGAACCCGCCAATATGATAATGACATCACTTACCAGTTTGTGGTTCCTACGTCCCTGAGGTCCACCATCCTCAAGTGCCTCCACGATGATATGGCACACATGGGTCTGGAGAGAACTACAGACTTAGTCCGGTCAAGATTCTATTGGCCTAAGATGGCCGTAGATGTTGAGAACAAGATAAAGACATGCGGACGCTGTGTTCGTAGGAAAACGCCTCCTGAAAAGTCAGCACCTCTCGTGAATATCCAAACAACCCGTCCCATGGAACTCGTATGCATGGATTATCTGTCTTTAGAGCCTGATAGTCACAATACAAAAGACATCTTGGTTATTACAGATCATTTTACTAAGTATGCGGTTGCCATACCTACAAAGGATCAGAAGGCTACAACAGTTGCAAAGTCACTTTGGGAGCAGTATTTGGTACATTACGGGTTCCCAGAGCGCCTACTTAGTGATCAGGGTAGAGACTTTGAGTCTCAACTCATAAAAGAGCTCTGTGCCCTTGCCGGTATCACCAAAGTACGCACCAGTCCCTATCACCCGAGGGGGAACCCAGTAGAACGGTTTAACCGAACTCTTCTTGGTATGTTAGGAACCCTGAGTGACAAGAAGAAAATTCACTGGCGTGACTATGTGAAACCCCTAACCCATGCATATAACTGCACCAAAAATGAGGTCACCGGGTTTAGCCCATACGAGTTGATGTTTGGGCGCCAGCCTAGACTCCCAGTGGATATTGCATTCTGCTTACCTGTTAAGAATGGTGCTCCTAGGTCTCACTCCCAGTATGTGAGAAACCTGAAAGCACGGCTCGAAGAAAGCTACCAGATTGCCAAAAGGAATTCACAAAAGGTTGCTGAACGAAATAAACGACGCTTTGACAAGACAGTAAGAGAGTCAACACTAGCGGAAGGTGACCAAGTGCTTGTGAGAAACATACGGCTGCGAAACAAGCACAAGCTCGCGGATAAATGGGAATCCAGTGTTTACAAAGTTCTGAAACAGATGGGAGACCTACCTGTGTACATGGTACAGCCCATAGATGAAGATGGTCCCGTCAGAACCCTACATAGGGATCTCCTACTCCCTTGCGGTGACTTATCTGAACCAGAGGAACCTGAACAGGACAAGCCAAAAGAAAAACGACCAAGAACCAGGCGTAGTCAACCTCAGCACCTCGAGGAGAACTCTGACTCCGACGATGACTTACCGTACTGTTCCGTCCAGCCATCTGTCGCTCCTGAGGAAAGGTTCGTCCAAGTGTGTGAAATCCCAAGAACACTCCAAACGCCTGTGACACCAGCCATGCCGTTGACCTCCCAGCTTCAGGATGAACCTAATGCAGACCATTCCGTGTTGCCTGCAGAACCTGCTGGAACACCTCCTGTGGTAGATGAATCAGTGGAACCAGAGGTTATGATCGACCAACCCCATACTGACATGGATAGAACGTTACCTCATGTGACAAATGAAGCTCCAGCTGCGGTTGTTGGTGACCAAGATACATCTTCTGTTAACCCAGAGAGTCCTGAAAAAGAAGCTGAGACTGAAGTTCAAAATAGTGACTCAGATAACTCAATAACACATATAGAAACTGATACATGCAAAGAAAGTGAAAATGTTACACATACAGAAACACATGACCCTACACGTAAATCTGAGAGATCACGCCGACCACCTGGTCGTTTCAGCTACCCGGAGTTAGGTAAACCCTTAATCTCCTTTGCAAAGAGTCTCTTAGAAAGCTTTAATCTAACACTTGACACCCTTACTGATTATGATGTTTCCCCTATTAGTGTCGTTTAGACTGACAATAGGTCAAGCATGAGAGGACCCATGCAGAGTCAAGGGGGGAGGGTGTAACCCTCATGAAATTAGGGCTACTAATCTAGATGCAATTACATGTATCTTCCTATGGAGGGCGCTCTATGTGTCAGAAGACTAGAGCGTCCTACTAGCAAACATTCTCTCTCTCTACCAGCGACATATTTCCTGTGAACGTGCACCTGAAAGAGCTCCCAGATTAGAAGATAAATAATAACGAAATACTTTTGAAAAGTTAATACTTTACATCTAGTTATATCCATAAGATATTAGTCTACCTCAAACTCAACTTTGAATAAGAAAGAAAAGTGATTCTGTCGAGTTTATAGCAAATTGGAACTCCGGTGAGTAAGGCACGTTTTGCTAGTTTCTCACTAGCATTCTAGGAAAGGATGTAATTCATAAAAACCAATCGGAGTATGAGTGAGACGATGCTCAATGTTTGTATGAAACCTTGGTATGCCATATCATAGTTAAATAGAATGTTTAATCTCTGACGAGAATCTTGATGTTTCCTGCCACTTTGGTACAAGCCGTGTCATTGTGCTCAATGTTAAAACCTAGCTAACGCCCTAACTAGCTGCCGCAGCATGGTAGCCTGGTCAACCGAGCCGTTAGTAGCGCTTTGAACCATGCGAGATGCGTGGCGCTTAACTTGTTTACATTTTAGCATTCAGTTTTGTTGTAATAACGAATGCTAATGAGTTATAATACAGATACATTAGAAATGCATAGCTTTTGAGTTTCACATGTATATTTTGAATAAGTTAGTTGTAATATTTAATTCATAGTCATGTTACAATGCAATATGTTAAAATAGTCCTTGAAAAGGTTAAAAAGGAAAATGTTTTAGTAAATGGAAGTAAAATAGATAAGCACACTGCTTAATGATGTTAAAAACATTATTGTTGTTTCATTTATGCAATTCGTTGAATTGTACTGAAAGTACATGCTTATAAGTAATGTAATTGCTTATATTTCATTTGTATAGTTTATTGTGATGTAAGTAATTCATCTCAATGTAATCTTAAGTGCATCCTTAGTTATTGGTTACACATTAGAAGATGTTCTAAAAGAAAGAAAGAAGTTAATGAGGTCTCATGTTGAAGAATAGAAATAGAACAGAATTCTTATTATTCTGCACTTTGTGTAGATTGGTTTTTTGAACGACCAGATCAGATTTGGATCCCAGATGGCGAGCCCAGCCCAGTGAGACTGAGAACGATCGTGGAAGCGGTGTGGCCAACCGTACGATTTGTCTCAGAGAAACCCAAGATTTGTTCATTCGTTCATCGAACACCAGATAAGATTTTCCACACTGTTGACTCAACACAGTAGTCATATCCGCACACATTCAAGGAACTGAACTTTAGGAATCAATACACTTTTCATACAGGAACTGATATACACTTTTCATACAAGAACTGATATACACTTTTCATACAGGAACTGATATACACTTTTCATACAGGAATTGAACTTTCTTGAATCAGTACATACCGGAATAAGGGGCTTGAATTCTATATTTCCTTTGATTTTCATATTTTATTTGTTTGAAGAGCTCTTCCTTATCATTTCATTTATATTTTGCCCATTCAATGCTGTGTAACCACACTGCTGTTTGGAGGCAATAAAACTGTCAATTGTTCAACTTATTAATTCCTCTTGTGAGTTAGTCCATTTAAGCATACCCCTCTCCCGAGCCTAGGTTGATGTTTAGTGCTTGAATTACTGGTCCAGGTCTACGAGCGCTACAATAACATAACATAATAAATAATAATGGAATGGCCATTGTTTGGTGGCATTGTGTTCTATGGCTGTATGGTTATCTATCTGTCTATCTACTTACCGTATGTATGTCCATTATTGCCAGGGCCAGTCTCCCTGGAGCAACTCGGAGTCAAGTGTGCCTTTCTCAAGGACACAACGGTGGCAGCCCGCAATCAAACCTACAACTTATTTGGCTATTGCATGCAAGCCCAGCACATGCTATCCCAGTGCACCACCACCACTAATCAATCAACCTATCTATCTATCTATCTATCTATCTATCTAGGTCACAAAGATAATGTGTCACAAAGGTCACAAAGATAATGTGTTATCATACACCAATAAAACAAGACAGTAATAGATGAGATGTTTCATCACTTCATGTGAGGCACTATGCCTGTGCTAATGATAGGAGCTATAAACCATGGCTTTTGCCGTGCCTTACTACAGGTATTTGCCCTGGTTGTCCTGCTGTCTCTGGGAGTGGATAATGACATTACGGTCTGACGTTTTGCTGACATCATCTGGAGGGAGCGACCTATCATTTAGGACAAGTGGGTGTGGATGAGCAGTCAGCAAAAAAAAAAAACCCTGTCTATAACATGCCCTGTGAAATGAAATTAACAAGAGATCAATTGGTTTTATTAGAGTCAGCCCTTGTGTCTTGCAAACACAATCATGGCCAATCATGAGGCCAATGTCAAATAGCTTGTCTTTCATTTATACATCCAGGTTTACATTCTCAGGCAGTTCTCTTGACTTCCCATTTCTAACGCTCAGCAAGAAGTCAGACCAGTGCTGAGCTTCACATGTATTGGAAATAAAATGAGACAAGATTGGCCCAATGAGCTGACCTTTTAGGGTCATAAATCTGCCCCCGGCTCCTCTGCTGAATGACCAAATCTCCAAGCAACATGCTCTCTGATCGTGGGGGCAGTGGACATGAAAAGAAGTTTGACAATTGAATATCAGTTCATAATGCTGCTGGGTGAACAGCTGCCCTTCACTGAAGAGATTTTTTTTTAACAAGATACCAAGAAAAGAGAAGATTGCACTATTCAAGGTGTGTGTGATTCTCTGGAGGACTGTCTGTGATTAACTTTAGCTAGGTTAATTTCTTAAATTGTCCTCGGCACTCTGCTTTGGCAACGTGCTGTTTTTGAGCCAGTTTTTGATGTGCTGCAGCAGGTGTAAAAAGCCAGGAGTCTTTTCATGGGATAACAGCACAACAAAATGCAAATTGAAGTAAGTGTTATTGCTCTGCGTTAATGTTGTTTATGGTGATTATGTTCCCCCAATGAGCCGATAACAGCTATCTTCTGTTAGGGCTAATGAAAATGAAAGGCTATGGGTCTTGGAAATGCAAATGAGCTTCCAAACAGGAATGACACACAAGTCATTCCAGAGGTTATCGGATGCTCGAGCTGAGCCTGACAGATAACGTAACGCTACTTAGGACATGAGGAGGGGAAAGAAGAAAATACATGCACACACACACCCACAGACACCCCCCCCCCCCACACACACACACACTCAAACACACACACACACACACACACACGCACACACACATGCACACATAGACACACACACACACACATACAATAACACAAAAACACACCAATACATAAGTGGCGCTCAGCTGTGTAACATCAGAAGAAATGCAAATAGCTCATTCATGTGAAAGAGGGTGAGCCACTGTAAAACCCCTCAATTCTCCTGCAAAACGTTATAATCAAAACAATGTTATTTTTTCTCAAAATGATATTTTGTTTTCAAATGACACACACAAACCATCATATGAATAGACATTTATAAGAACCAGTCGAACACTGACTGACGTGCTCAATGTAAAATACTATGATGAATGGAAAACAGTTATTTTCCATTCATCATAATGACATATGCCTTACACTTACTACAGACAGTACATACATAGGTGTGTTGTAAAATATTTGAGAATATTTTTTATACTTGGAACACACAAATGCACAGTAACAAATATATTTTCCCCACAAAAACAATGTGTACATCCCAACCAACACAAAGTTGCACATACAGTGGTCTACATAGAAAACAACAGAAGAATTTACTGTATACAGTTAGAGTAAAAAACAAAACGGATGCATTCTCTCTTCTGTTTCGGTCTGGCCACAGCACCTCATCCACATCACAAGCATTATGCTAAAGCTCTGATTGCTAATTGTAAAACTGTGTGACAGGTGTTTGCCCATCTGATGAGTCAGAGTGCATAGTAGGGCACTTTAGAATTTGAATGGCAGTGCGTTCCTTGTGAAAACAGGAGATCTTCTTAATGAAAATTGTGCCAAATGCAGAGAATTGTGTGTAGTGTTTTGAAAAAAAGTGTGCTTTAGAACTGCAATTTGAGTGAAAAGCAGGAATTGTGCTTGTAATTTAGCAGAATTGGTTCAGGGGGTTGGTGCACCAGTTACATGTTTTGGTCATTGTGTCTCAAGTACCAGTTTTTGTGTGTAAACAATTGAGAAAAACTGTAATCAGTTGATTTTAATTAGCACAGTTCTTAAGTCAGATAGATCAGCTAATTAGTGAAATCACATATGTTATGACATATGCACACAGTACACGGCAGGACTTTTAAGTTAGTGACACTAGATCCAATGGTCAAGTAGAGCTGATGTATTTGGAATACCAGTGATGATGATACACTCTGTACTGAATGTTTGTGTGTGTGTGTGTGTGTGTGTGTGTGTGGTTATATGATCTTTTGGGCCCCCACCGTCGACTTCAAGGCAGTGCTGCCTGGAAGTTGCAAGGGTTAGGATTAGGGTTAGGATTGATTAGGGTTAGTGTGTGCATGTCTTTGTTGCTTTAGGCTACTGATGTCTTTCAAAGACAATAAGCAAGTGATGAAATAATCATGACAAAATAAAACACTATACACAATTATTTTGTGGTGGAGAGTGTCTTCAATGTTTGAAAGTCTCATCAAAGGCACATATTAAGACCATCGTTTCACTGGGGCTGCTAGCTAAATGGGTTTGCTTCAGATTGCAAGCCAGGTAGTTTATAACAAATTCTGGAGCAGAAATGGGGCTGGCTTGTTTGGTAAGGCTACATTCATTGGAGACTGTAATGCGACAGCATCGCTTTGCTTATTTTCCTGCCAAAACATCTCTGACTTCTATTCTGGTTTGGCCTGAAGTGTTGGAATTATTATACACACTCTGGTATGCAAAGTACTCTTCAGCTGTATTTACAACAGAGGTAACAGATAACTGTGTCAAGACTGCATTTAAAAAAACTCCATTAAGTAAGGGTTAAATACAGTACTTAACATGGGTCTCTGGCATTCTCACATTACCATCACTAGGTCACCTCTCAGTGGTGTAGCAGGTCATAGCCTGATGCCACATGATTTTGAACACAGAAGAGGGCGGCATAAATTATGATAAATTATCATGCTTTAGTCATTCATTTAATGGCTTGTGTGTTTTGTGTGAGTTTGTCACTGTGCATGCACCAACACTAGCAGCAACACAATTGTAATAATTAGCTCCTGAGAATCTGAAATGGCTTCTTTCCTTTATCCATTAACCTTTCTCTTAACTTTCAATCATGATGAGTGTTGATGTAATTTACAGATCCATGTGTCTATATGTATGTATAGTATGTATGCATATGTGAGTGCATGTTTGTGTCACGAGTGCATGTTTGCAAGTCATCAGAGGTGGAAAAAGTACGAAAATATTGTACTCAAGTAAAAGTACCAATACCTTGATGAAATATTACTCAAGTACAAGTTAAAGGTCCAGTATGTAGGAAATAATGGAAAATAAACTGTAACCATTCCAAAAATGATCACCATATGTTGTCAGAGAGTAAGGAAACACGATGAATTGAAGTAATGGCTTATTTGACAACATTACTCTAACCCGTAAAACCCATGAAAAAAATGAGTTACGGGGCGGAATCTCTTGGAATTTTCGTTTATGTTTTGAACGATTAATTCTAGAATAGCGTATTAATAATGGGCTAGCGGGTCCTCCTATTTGGGTTGCCAAATTAGCAAAGGCCAACTGTCAACAGCTGTCAGTTGTAGTCATGAACGCCTACGAGAGGCAGGCCAATTTACAAAATTAAAACAAGAAACAAATTAAGTGGACATCGGAGGAGCTTCCTGAGATGGTGATGTCTTCGTCAAACGAAGAATATCAAGTCTGACGCAGAGCTGGCCATATTTCTCTACAACAGGTAGCCTAGGCTAAACTTCATCTGCATCGCTAACTTCAGCTAAATATATTACGTTGGTTAGAGAGGTATTTTTTGTTTTCACTGCTTCCGTAATGTGTAGCTGGGTCATGGTTGGAGAAACGTTAAAGCAGCTGCAGGTCAACTAAAGTTAGCTAAGTCTTCATTACATCTGGCAACCCAGAAGAGGCTCGCGTCTGGTAGTCTTGAGAACATTCACCAGTGTTTTGATTTTGGCCTACAGAACGTTCGGTAACAATCCTACAAATCGCAGCTTTAAAATACTGATCTGAAAATGTACTTAAGTAAAAGTAAAAAGTAGTTCATTTAAAATGTACTTTAAGTAAAAGTTACTTAGTTACTTTTTTTTGGGGGGGCCAATCATCTGTTGTGATCTCGCTGCTGGAGCAAGATTGGTGTCGTGAAGCCTTACGCACACGCATTTCTGCCGAAATAGATGCACGATAAGTGCCCAAAAAGTGTTGCAATATGGCCGCCGAGTGGAGGTACTTGCCTGAAAAGGACTTTGGTCCTAGCTCGAGTTGCTGCAGCCAGCAGCTAAGGCAGCCATGTTCATGCTCCCAGTGTGTAGCGCTGTAGCTGCAGCAACTCGAGCTAGGTAAAACCGATTCTTTAAGTTTTGTTCATACCGACAGTACTCGGTGACGTTGAGAAATGGAGATCTATGTGAAAAATCACCAGAGTTCTCCTTTAAAGGAACCATATGTAAGATTGTGGCCAAGATCGGTACTGCAATCACTTTCAAATTACTGTAGAGCGGTGTATCCCCTCCCCCTCCCCCCTGACTCGAGGTTGCCAACTCGGATGCCGAAACACTACTGACTTTGTGATTAGTAGTAGGTGGAGGGTGTCGCATCAGGCCAAAACATGACATGACATGACAAAACACAACATCAACATCAGTTGAGGGCTGCAACTTCACTTTTTAAATGACAATATCCTGGCTGGACTACTGTTGTCAGTGATATTGTCAGATACTTGTCAGAAGTATTTGAAATGAACATGATTTCTTAAAGGGAAACTTGGCAGGATTTCCGCCTCTGCTGGAGAAATTGTGCATTATGCTATTTCAAACTGTGGAAAAAGGTAACGATAAAGCACATGGATTTGTTTACAAGCTAGCAAAACGGTTAGCATAAGTTTGGCAGACAATGTATATGTTACAAGGTAAGAAACACGATTTAAAACGAGTTTCTTGTTTCTCACTTCTCTTTCCGGGACGGTAGTCGCAATGTTGCAAGGTTGCTTTTCCGCCTGGGGACGCTAGGGGCAGCGGGAAAAGTCACCATTTTCACCGGAACAGGTCATTTAACCATCCAAATGATTTCTAAACGGGTTTATTACGTTGAAATAGTTGCCAAGTTCCCCTTTAATGTTTAGTGACATATCAGGGCTATTTTATGATTAATTGAAATACATTTCTTACATACGGTTCCTTTAAGTTTGAGCAGTAGTTGATTTTCATAGTTAGCACTCATCCTTGCGTCGCTTTGCAGTGAACAGTAATCCAGCACAACTGAAAAGCCCCTCACAGGCAGCTGAGGCAGGCAGGCCAATGTTGAGTTGCAGAGAGGTTTTTTTTTTATATTTGGAAACGAGCAGAAGGTTCAGCAGATTAAAGGGCGTCGAACTGGGGGGGAGAGTGGGAAGTATAGGGCCCCAATGGAGGAGAGGGCCCTTGAAAAGTGGAATACGGGGGTACAACATTTTCATAGTAATAACTCAGGTAATCCACACATAAAAAATCCAAACAACTCCATAAGTAGAGTCATGTGTAATGAAGTGGAATAACACAGGGGAAAAGTATTGAACAAGCTAAGAAAAAGCACTAAGGAAAGGGAAGGAACGAGCTGGAATCTGTAAGTAGTTAGAGTAGTTATCCTTTCTATCTGTGCAAATTAATATAAGCCTGGTTAGTACTGTATATTGATGGGCTATAAAAAGGTTTTTCATTACCAAGGTGTCACACAAGAAACATTTCATGATGGATAAAAGCAAAAAGCAAGACCTTTGCAACCTTATTGTTGCAAAACATATCAATGAAACTGGTTACAGATGCATTTCAAAACTTCAGAATCTTCAGTAAGCAGCATGGGAGCCATTATCTGCAAGTGGAAGAAACATCACTGCCATGCAGGATCTCCTCGCAATATTTCTGACCAGGGAGTCAGAAGGATAGTCAATTCCAAGAGCCAAGGACCACTCGGAGAAAGCTCCAGAAAGACTTGAAGGCAGCCAATTCAATTAAATTCAATTAAACAGTTCTGGAAGTAACTAAAGATCAGGATTCACAAGAGGGACCCCTGGAATCTGTTCAGAACAATGGGCCAAAATCACACCTGATACTGTGACTAATTATACGTTTTGTCATACAGGAAATGTCTTGAAGCTGTCTTTACAAACAAAGGCTTTTCCACAAAGTATTGAAGAAATTTCAGTAGGCACGTTCAATACTTTTTTCCTGTGTCATTCCACTTTAATACACATAACTCTTATGTTTGGATTTTTTATATGTGTGTTAATATAATGTGTGGTGAAAATGTCGAATAGACTCACTGGAAGTTTAAGCTAATTACTGAAAATATATATATATGTCCACCATATATTTATTTTACCTGAATATTTTAACTTCCAAATTAAATGTCAAAATGAATGTCAGACGAAATTTAAAGTTTGACTGACTGGATTTTGTATACAAAACATAGTGAAAACTGTCTAAGGTCACTCTCACTCTCCCTTGTTAAAGAGCTAAATGGTTTAGTCCGCCTGCACGATTCATAACGTAGTCTATCTTTTGTTTATTTAGTTGAGCATCGCTAGTAGTGGAACGCTAATTGTTGTGCTGCTGGTGCAATGTTTTCTCCAAGAAAGCCAAGTCAGGTTACTAAAAAGAGAGACATCAAAATGAGGGGAAACAACTGCTAATAAACTTCTTTCCAAAGAAAGGTGAGCACAAACGTCAAAATACGAAATCCCATGGTGTTTGCTTGAATATCTCCGCTATCATTAGTGCTAAAACGAACTGAGACAACCCATTAAAATAGCGGAAAATACACTTATAGGTTAGGCTACACATGTAATCTGATATGCATCTCGTGATCCAGGTCCATCTCCATCACTTTCAGAAAGACTGCATGGCGCCAAGGGCGTAGGTTTGGTCTCAGCTTTGGTAGGGACACATCCCCAACTCCTGTTGTCACAATACCAACATTAGTGTTTCAATACCAATACTAAGTGAAGAATCTCAATTTCGATACTTTTGCGATTTTTTTAAAACTTGATTTGGTTTGTGTGATTTGTGAGATCATTTACATCAGTGGCAAATTTGATTGACCCTCCACAAACACACACACACACACAAACACAAACACAGACATACATAGAAAGTGATGGTTGTCATCAGTGTTGGGCAAGTTACTTCAAAATCGTATTATGTATTACTCATTACTGTCATTTCAAAATAATTTGTTACATTATAATATGTATCTGAATTGTAAGGCATTACACTACTATTGTATTACTTTTGAGTTACTTTCACCAAAATATCTAGAAATATGAATTTGGAATTCTAAATGTAGTTTATTATGCTCAATGCAGCTCATTGCACTTCTAATGGAGGGTGATGTGGTATAACATAATGACTGAGCTAGGCTTAAGGCTAACAACAGTAGAATGCATAGGCACAGTGATGGCTCATGATGTAATACAAGGAACAATCATAGCCAGAATTTTGTTAAAAGCAGACCAAAGGTCAAAGTCTGGTCAATTGTGATAGAAATGCTGTAACTTTAGGCTTAGGCCTACTCATTAAAATTAACAGAGAGCCCACTACCTGTATATTGCAACCCAAAACTTAGACATGTCAAGATTTCTGAAACATGTAATATGTATTTTAAATACAAAATAGTATTTTGTAATTTTTATTTTATTGGGTTGAAGGAAATGGCTCTGTATTTTGTATCAAAATACTTTTTTGGTGTGTATTTTTGTATTTTAAAAATACTGCAAAATACTATGTGAAAAACACTAAAAAAAAGTTACTACTTGATGAATAATTGGTAATTAGGCAACAATGGTTAATGTTTATCGCAATCAGCTAATGTGAGAACAGCTGTGTTCAACGACATTCACAGCTTTTCAGTGACGGCCTTTGCTTAAGCATCAGCTCTGGTCTGAAGTATAAGTATAAGTATAAATACTCTTTTGATCCCGTGAGGGAAATTTGGTCTCTGCATTTATCCCAATCTGTGAATTAGTGAAACACACTCAGCACACAGTGAGGTACCCACTAATCACGGCGCAGTAAGCTGCCTGCAACAACAGCGGCGCTCAGGGAGCAGTGAGGGGTTAAGGGCACTTGCTCAAGGGCACTTCAGCCGTGCCTACTGATCGGGGTTTGAACCGAAGTGCTAACCAGTAGGCCACGGCTGCCCTGAAGCACTGGTGAGAAGTCGTACGCAAGTAAAGATGAGCAAGGTTACCTGTGCAAGTTCACATAAGGACACCGACAAAGGCAACAATGTCCTTTTGTATCCAAGCCAATTAACAGAAAAAATGTCAGATATCTCAATGAACCACAATGACATCAATAGATGGTAAGGTGTTGAGTGTGTTTGAATTCCCTTCCTTGTAGCATCCTTTTCTGCATTGCACAGTGGGGAGAAGTTCACCTTGTTTAATTAAATAACAATTATATTTCCTTATTAGCTGCATACTTGAGGTTGGAGATATTAAGGCAAGTCAAGTTTCTCACATACTGGAAGTTCAAGATATACAGCCTTGTGATTTTCTTATTCAGTTCTACACTGGACTTGAATTACGAAATTCGGCACAGATACACAATTATGATTTTGGCCTATTGATTATAATGTGGTTAATTGTAAGTATAGGTATATTTTAATCTCTGCATTTATCCCAATCCGTGAATTAGTGAAACACTCAGCACACAGTGAGGTGAAGCACACACTAATCCCGGCGCAGTGAGCTGCCTGCAACAACAGCAGCGCTTGGGTAGCAATGAGGGGTCGGGGTTCGAATCGGCAACCCTCCGGTTACAAGTCCGAAGCGCTAACCAGTAGCCTAGGCCACGGCTGCCGAATTGAAAGCTCTGTCAGTCAAATTCAATATCAAAATGTTTTACTTTGGCCTTTTATGGGGTATGTATTGGCAGACAGCCCTGGTAACTTACCGTTGTCGTTGACACACCTGCTCGCTTGACTGCCACTGCAAAGTAGCCTGTGCATTGGCATTCTCCATGCGTGTAGCCTGCGTGTCAGATAACCCTGACGTTTCTTGTATTGTCGTGCTGGCTGTCGGAATGATCAGCAGTACAAATAAGTTCGCTAAAATATTGGTGGGGACAATTTTGTCATCTTAAAATTTTGATTAGGACTAGTCCTTAGCATCCCAACCTAAATCTACGCCCATGCATGGCGCCAGCTTGATTCATGTCCTGTTGTAGGCTACATGCTGATCATTATCACTATAGTGGTTTAGGGCGCGATTTCTTTTCTCTTCCTTTCTGTTTTCGTTAGTCTTAACTTTTTTTTTTTTTACTCAAGTAAAAAAAAAATGAGATTTTTGGGATGGGATTTTTTATTTAGCGAAGTACAATACTTCACTCAAAATGTAAGTAAAATTTAAAATACCGATTTTATAAACTACTTAAAAAATACAAAATACACAGAAAAACTACTCAATACAGTAACGTGAGTAAATGAGTAAATATATTTCGTTACTTTCCACCTCTGCAAGTCATGTATGTATTTACAGTATGACTCAGATGTAGCATTGTGTGCTTCTTGGGTCTGCAGCTGAGTTACGCAATGGAAATGAATAAGGTTTGAAGTGAACAGTCAGAAATTACAGAAATGAGCTCAATTATGTGGGAGAATGCTTTTGTCTCCGTGCCATCTGCATGAAACTGGTATAGCAGTCAGTCATCCAGAGCTTTTAAATAGGCATGCTTCTCTGCATGCAAACACCAGGGGTGAAGAGGGCCTTTAAAAATGGGTTTTAGCAGATGCGTTAGTAGCTAAACAAGCACATTGTTGAAAGGGCGGTTCTGATTAGTGTATGTCCATTCCCTGCATTATGTTCTGCAGGGGTCTATTTTTATTTAAAAAGATCATTGAAGATTTCAATAAAGGATGTCTCACATACATAGAACACACACACACACACACACACACACACACACACACACACACACAACACACACACACACACACTTTGTTATTGTTCGGATACATTTCAAGTGAAATGCATCATGGGCTCTCATACGGCGGTGAACATTTTCTTTCCAAATTACATGTTTGATGTATCGTGCTTTGAAACCATGCTATTTTTCTTCAGGAGGTCTTTACAATCAAGTCTAAGAAGTTGACTACAATGCCGAGTGTTGGCGCATGGGGCCATTCAGTGGCGCTTCTGATTACCTCAGTGTTTTAATAGCGGAGATTTCACCATCTCATTAGCACTGAATTAGAATAAGCTACTGTGAGAAGGAAGCGGGGGGCTATTTTGATTCCATGACTCCTCTCCTGTGGCTGTTATTTCCACGGCTCCGAGTGACCGGGCTGCTTACCACAAGAGAAACAAAAGATTTTACGTAAACGACTCTCTCTATTGCTCTGTCTTTCTCTCTCTCTCCCTCTCTCTCTCTCTCTCTCTCTCTCTCTCTTTCTCTCACACTCTTTCCCTCTCTCTTGGCGAGTGATTGAAATCTACCACCTGGAGTGTCTGAGTTGATGATGTGGCGGGGCAATGTGGCATGAAACGCGGTGTAATAGTACGGAGGGACTCCCACCCACCCGCCCCACCCCGCCGTGCTGTGCCGTGCCACACCACAGAGTAGAGTGTCATCAGGGGGCTCTTACGGGAGACTGCACCTCACGCGTCTCTCACGGCACCCAACCCCACCCCCCACCCCCCCTTGACATTTTCCGTGGTATGTCTCCTCAGCATTGCCCTTTTCGCCCTCCTCTAAAGAGCCAGTGACTGGGCAGAAGCCTGCTGCCGGCCCTCATGAGCAGCTAGGAGAAGCGGCTGGTATTGACGTGGTGAGCAGGAAGTGGAATCTCATTATGGCACACGAGACTGGAAGAGTCCACTGATCTCATCACAGGACACTAGGAGAAGAGACCACGGAGAGTCAGTGATGGCCGAAAGGATTTGACAGTTAGAAAATTCATTCAATTTCTTTTGTTTGGCCTAGTATTTTTTTTTGCTTCATAATTTCAACAACAGTGGTAATGATGGAAAAAAGAAATTGATGTAAATGAACTGAACATGAGTAGAAGTTGGAGAAAAATCAAATTTGGTCAGTGTACATCTCATGCCTCCCCTATGGAAACCAAAATAAAATGTCCTATTTCAAGGAGTCACTCTGAGGGGGTCCTTAGTATTTGTTAGAGGGAGCAATACGACCATGGCTTTGAAGCAATCTCATATTTTATGATCCTCTGCATGTTCTGCTTCCCGGCAGTAAAATGAGGTGGTTACTATGCTCCAGCCCTTTACTTTACCACACACATCGCTAAGAGGCCGAGCAAGCTTTGTTGCTAGGAGACAGTGCAAGGCTCCTTAAAGGGCCAGCTAGAGACATAGGCAGAGGGTTTTGTTTTTGTGGAAAAGATAATAACGATAATTGTTCCTTCCCTCTTAAACTGAGGATTTATATATCACAAATCTTATTTGACGTGTGCTTGAAAGTGTAATGTTGGAGAGCAACGTTGTTTTAAATCCAGCCATTCATTCCACAGAGTAGGCCTATACTATTCAAAGGCACAATTTTATATTCTACCTGACAAATAAGATCATTACCACAAAAAATGAAAAATGAATAGATATATATGTCTTCATTTAAAATCTGACAAATGTAACAATGTTGAAGTACTGTAGAATGTGAAAAGGATTTGGCTATCAGGAGGAGAGGTTTTTTAAGTGCACTAGAAATCACATTTCTTGGTTTGGATTCAACTTGCTCTGTCGAGACGACTTTTCCCCCATCAATCAACTGCAGTTCGCCAGAGACCTTAAAAACCCCTCTGGCCTAATTGCTTGTGGGATTAAAATGGATATGCCTTTCTTCCTGGAGCCTTTATGCATGTCCATTAGGGGAGATGATCAAGATGCTCAGGCACAGGCGGAGAAGTGCAAGTGCATTTAAGGCGTCGAAATGATTTGTGTCAGCATCTGCACGCTGTACTTTTTATTTTCCCTAAATTACACCAAGATAAAAGGCTGGGTGAACCAGCGATGGTCTGGTGAAAGAATGGAATGGAAGAGATGAGTGTGCCCAAGGTACTCAGATACACTGAATGAAAACAAGGAAATGTTATTCCTGCTCTTAATATTAGCTATTATTCTTAGCTTTTGCATGATGATGATGTCGAAAAGACAGTCTCAAATCTCAAGCCCCATTGTAATACCTTCCAAGTAACACCTTTCATTGACATCATTTTGTTTTTTTGTTTTGTTTTGGCTCCACAGTTTTGGGTTTCACCTATTTTAACAACAGAGCATGGAGGTGAGATGAAACCCAGCGAGGTGCTGACTGTAGCTTGTCTGCTCTGCGGCGGTGTTGTTTAACTGTTTGGGTGACAGGCGCGAGCTCTCATTAGTGCTGGGGAGTGTCACATGCGGAGCCCTATCCGCTGCGACGGAGGTGAGCTGGGGCGACGCGAGGCACCGACCTGCTGATGCCAACAGAACGGCTCCCTCAGTCTCGGCTGCTCTTGATGTCTCCATCCGTCAGGCAAATCGATAGACGCGTGGCACGGGGAGGCACACTGGTCCCTGTCGAGACGCGCTCACCGGCGCGCATTCAAAAACAGCTTGTTAGGAAAATCTTCTGCACTGTCATCCACATCGACCCCTGCTCCAAATAAAGACAGAAGCTGCAGGCGGATGGTCTCTTGATCACCACACAGACCATCTATTCAGAGAATAATTATAGGCTATTGACCAGGATCATGACATCAGCTAGGAGCTGTTGCAGGATACAAAGGTATTTAAGAAGATGTTGAGGAATGAAAAACTTTTTTCACAGACTGTGCCTTTGAGGCACACTACTCCAAAAGCTCACTGTGACCCGACACAACTTCAGCCGACTCCAGCCGAGGATGTGTCATAAATCATAGATGATCCTCAGTCTCGCCACCTGTGACATTTATGTGGCGCTCCGCATAACCCGTATTGAAGAACAACTGGATTCTAAGAACAACCTAGAGTCTATTTCTGGATGATAATGAGTGTAAACCTGTTGGGGATCAAAATTATGTTAATCAGAGTAGTTTTCAGCAAGACCGGAATATGCATTTACAACAAAATAAAGTGATAGGGACCTTCTCCATAGTAGCCTATCACAGATGTGTAATGATATGTTGAACATTGTTAGTGGCTTAAAGTACCGCTAGACTTAGTAAGAGTGCCCCCTAGGCTATCAGCCTATATGCAGTTCCATTGCTATTGTATGACTTACACTCCAAAAATAGGTTATTGTCATAGACCAAGCTTGTCCTTTTTGTTTTATTCACCCCCCCTCTCCCGATCTGCACACATATGAGCAAATGCTGAACACTGAACAGATACAAGCTCCTTCTCCATGGCTACGGCGGCATGGCCCAGCTATGATAACTAGTGTCCAGCTGGCATCATTAGGGTGGCTGACGGAGTCTCGGGGTCAGCACAATGCCTCAGCAAATGAAAGGATTTGAATGACAAGAGAGTCAAAGGTTTTTTCTTTGTTCTTGGTCTCAAATTAAGGATATTTGTGCCAGGGCTGGCGTGTAAGCTAGCATAATGACCATATATTTAGCAGCAGCTAAAGAGCAGGTAGCAGCCTTCAGCCGAACCTGTTATGAGAATAAATTATACAACAATTGGGTTCTATGGAACTATTTATTTGTTTCTGATTGGCCGAGAGACGTTCCATGAGTTGGAATATCCCTGGACATTTCAACTCAGACTTTGCACAGCTAATAATAAATCACTCCGCGATACAATGCGAAGATTTGACACAATGTTCTCATCCCAGCTCTCCACTATTTTAAGCAATGGGTTACTCCTTAGCAAACCATAACGAAACAGTGCTTCACCACATCTGTGGATTAAGCTACACAGTCAACTCAATGTAAGTAAGATAAACGAGGATGCTAATTGTTCTCAGCATTGCCAGCATTGTGTAGGGCCTATAATATGATTGTCACTTGGAGGAGACTTGTAGATAACTAACGTTAGCATAGTTAGCTAACCGCTGCTAACATGCTAGCATCGTGTCAGAAAAACATATGGGGCTGTGCACAGCTGTGCACTTTATTAATTTATGGTGAACATTTATTCACCATAAATTAATAAAGTTGAGTGGTTCTGCAATGTAAGCTATGTTTCCGTTTTTTTGCAGTACCATGTCCCTTACATAACATGGCCCAGTGTCCTTGTAACATGCATGCAGCAAAGCTAGATATGAATGTGATTTCAGCCCGACTTTCAACATTTCTTTCAAGAAGACACGTAAACCACAAAGACCCGTAAAGAGGGATCTGGAATGTTGGTTACCTAGCAACCAAGACGCTGTCTATTGAAAAGGGAACTGTTTTTTGATGCGTAAGAACGATGTCGAAATTAAACATTTTAAACAATATTGGGGTGTTTTCAGATTATTTAGTTTGTGGTAGAATTGTTGTATAAAAGCAATATAGCACTCGTGATCGTGGGATTGGTCATGGATATTCCCACGGCTGTTGTTGCCTGCGCCACTCGGCCTCCGGCCTCGTGGCTACGGCCGAACAACACCCGTGGGAATATCCATGACCAACCCCACTCTCACTCGTGCTATATTGCTTAAGTATACCACCCACGGTACACCTCTCCCCTCCCCCACTTCCTCCAACATTCTAAATCAATTCTATGCACCATATTGCTATGTAATAGTAATATTATACACCATTTGAAAGCTTGGACTCTTGGGAATCCATACATGACATTTACATTGTCAAATTAATCTTACTATGTCTCAATTAAATTTAATCAAAATTGCCCTCCTCCCCATTTGGTCCTTCCCTACCTTCTAGCTGTATATCCTTAGCAATATTGGCAGCATATTGGATCTTGAGATGTCCACAAGACTCATAGAAATATAATATTCATGTTGTTTTATCCATTATAAGCTGTGGAGACGTATAGTCCATTTTATACACACATTGAACCAACAAAAGAAAGGCAAAAATAGAGACTTTTGTGTAATTATTACATATTTTGTGAAGTCATTCTCAGAAGCCCCTAAATAAAAAAATAAAAAAACAATAATTAAACTTCAGAGTTTTACCTTTCATTTGAGATATGAAATGCATGATTATGCTTCTACACCAAGGGGTTCATATACAGTAAGCCTTTTATTGTCAATATTCATTTTATATATTTTGGGTAACAAAAAGTCCTATGGGGAGTCTCCATAGGTCATTTTGCCAAACACATGGGCATACCTTTACAATTAACTGTGTAAACTACTAATTTCTTCTATATTGATCTACTTTTACACCCAGCTTCACAAGACCTGATGCTAGGGCTCAGTTGTGTTTCTCAAGTAACTCAAGTGACTTAGAGGGCTGAAATGTGGTCAGTTCAAAGATGTTTGTAACCTGGTAAAAAGAAAAAAAAAACAATATTCTAACCTCTGTAACTCTGTGCTAGTACATCACACACGATATGATTGATTCCTAAGAAGCTACAGGGTCTCATCTTTCTAAAGAGGTCAAGCATTTGATGGCAGGCCAACATAGGTGTGAACAGTGGCCTCTGTGTCTATAATGTGAAATGATAGGGAATGTCATGCTGACAATATCTTTCTTTACAATGGTAATAATAGAGAAATAGGGCTAATTCACTACTCAACACTATGCTAGGTTTGACAAAGGCTTTTCTCACAAATGTAGGGCACTGGCCAATTTTACCACTTAGCTAACCTCTTGAATCACAGTGATTCATTGAATGCTAACTAAAGCACACATACCATCTACCTTACTCTGATACTGCATTTCCCCTGTAGAAAGACTGAGAGGAACTCAGTGGACACAGGGATGGATTACTGCACGGGCCTACCGGGCCCAGGCCCATGGGCCCAAGGGGTCAAGGGGCCCTGAAGCCCAAGCCTTTGCATGGAATCATTGCCTCAATATCAACAAATCAGGATGTAGGCTATGAATTTGATTGAATTTAGTATTGGCCATCCCCAAAATGCACCAGAATACAGGAAATCACATCAAACAAATTAAAAAAATTCTGGGGGAGGACCCCCAAACCCCCCCTCCCACATATACGACAATTAGTGGGGGGCCCTTAATACATCTGGGCCCAGGGGCCCGAAAGTTCATAATCCGCCCATGAGTGGACATTTTTTTTTATCATAGATTTATCATAGATTGTGTTTAAATGAAGGTAATTTATATGGTATATTGGCCACACACATGCATTCTCTAGTAACTGAATGCATGAATGGACAGGGAAAGCACCACAGCACTGCATGTTTGTCATCACATGACCCTGACATAAGACCACAACCACAACATGCATGGAATACTACAGAGGTCAAGCGCACAATGTCTGTGTGTGTGTGTGTATATATGTGTGTGTGTGTGTGTGTACATGTGTGTGTGTGTGTGTGTACATGTGTGTGTGTGTGTGTGTGTGTGTGTATATATGTGTGTGTGTGTGTGTGTACATGTGTTTCTTCTTTTTCGCCTCTTTCCCTCCGTGCCTCTTGCAGGATCTATGTGCTCTCATCCGTCCTGCCTGCCCCTCGGAGGGTCATGTGACCGCGCAGGCGTCTAAAGACAGAGAACACCAGGGGGGGCGGGGGGGGGGTGACGGAGGGGTGAGATGAACCCAAGCGATGTCTCTCCAGCTCCTGCTGTCTGCTCGGTGGAGAGTCCTTGAGCAGGAACCCTGACCCTCAGCCCTCCACCCCTCTCCACTACCCCTATCACCCCCCCACTACCACTCCTAGCAGTGGGGAGGAGCGCCGGGCTACGGAGCATGGGGGTCTCCCGCCACTGGGAGGTAGATGGCAGGCAGCACGACTGAGTGCTCCAATGAGTGCAAAAACACCAAATAAATGCAGCCCCTGCTTTTCTCCCGAATATATTACATTTCCGCTGTGAACAAAATGCTAATTTTTCTGTTGCTGGAGAGGAAGGTGCTAAGAGCATCAAGGTCACAGGATTGATCCCCTGCTGGTCAGGTGTGCATCCTGATAAACTGTGTGCCCTCCCTGGGCTCGGCTGGCCTCTGGATCAAAACATCTGTTAGATTAATAATAATTTTTAAAAAAGTTTTCGCTTTACGGACGTTTTATTGGGAATAATGGCAGAAGGCCTACCAGTGGAGGACACAAGCAAATCTTTACTACATAATGATGAAGTCTTTTTTTACTTCCTGGTAATGTTCAGATGGAGTGAATGCAGGTACTAATTAAAATGTTGATTTCTTCCGGCTTTCAATTGGAACATGGGTGATAAGAATGCTGAGAGACTGGGATTTTATTGTACTAATCACCTCCATGGCAACGTCATGAGTGAACCTGAATTACCGACACGGACACAGGCTTATGTAAGCGTATTACCATTGAGGCCTACAAATTAGGTTCAGCTTCTTCTGTTAATCAGACAACACACATTTATTCTGAAATATTCTTATATAGCCTACACATGTACTTACAGATTTATAATAATATAGACATACACATGTGATAGGAATAGACAACCTTTAAATAAAGAGTTTCCAAAACTTTTCTGCTGAGTAGAAAACATCCTGTGGAGACGTTTTTTGTCTAACGGTGTGTCAAACAAACACAGCGAACTTGGCAGACGCCCACATCCACCAGTAAGAATGGAATTCACTGGCAACTGAGCACAGCATCTGCTGCCAAATGCCATCTCCACTCTACTGGGATTCTTGGCACTTTTTGGATTTGACAAAAGCAGAAACAAGATGAGCTCTGCGTGTGTGTGTGTGTGTGTGTGTTTGTGTGTGTGTGTTTTATGTGTGTGTGTGCCTCTGTGTGTATTAGGCATTCAACATGGTCAAAATGTTATTCTGATGCTGTGAATGTATTTATGGGTTTAGGTAACTACCCCCTGGACACTTTATCATGCAGTTCTACCCTCACTAACACAGTTTATCTATAGCTGGCCAGGTTTACTCAGTTTTTCACATAGATCTCTGTTTCTCGATGTCACCGAGTACTAACAGCTAGCCAGGCCAACCAGGCAGCTACAGTGCTACACACTGGGGGCATGATTTTAAAGATCCTCCTTAATAAACTAAATGGAAGTACACAGCACTTGACATACGATATGAAATATTGTAAGACACCCTAAATACACCATATCAGGTACTTTTTGAAGCATGTTTTGATGAACAACTACCGGTATCAACCTCAAAATAATTTTAATGGTAGTCTTAATCTTCATATGATAGACAGATAAACACATTTGTTGTTCAAACTTGCTCACAAAACTCAGTTACTATGTAGTTCTGTGGTCAGACCCCTTGACCATGTTTTTTGGTTTTGGCCTTAACATTCATTTGACTAGAACTCCTTGGTGCTGGACTCTTTAAGACTATGTGATGTGCTTTAATGGGCTTTTCATGTTTGCCTTCATTCCTTCTCGATGTTTCATAATTATCTCTGAGTGCTTTCTGAAACGTATTTAATTCCAGGGAGAGTGTTCACAGGTTTGGTCACAGTGCATCACGTTATCACCTTTTACACTTGCTTGCTATACTTAGATTTGCATCTACATTTGATTGAGGTTAAAAAATGCCATGACTATGAGCATAAACCTGCAGTGTACAGAAAGCTACAGAAATAGCATAACTTTATAGAGTACATAATGTCAGAATACAGGCTGGTTGATAAATATATACACTTATACATACAGTACATACACATGAATAATTTCATGTTTTATTGCATGGAGATCACATTTTATAGCATCACTGACAAACCTGGGTTGAGTAGTTACTGTTGGGGGCCTTACTTGTTCTTGGTTCATCTAAGTACTTTGGCATTGAGTGATCAATTGTAAGTCCTAAGTAATTAGTCAATAATAATGAGTAGCTCTGAGAAGGAATTAGATTTGTCCACAGTCGTCGTGGACGAGTAGCAGTGGTTATTAGTAAAATTACTGTGCTCTACCACAGCTGTAATGTAGGATATACAGGTTAAACATTTAATCACAAATCCCATCAAAAGGAAGTGTTTTATTGAGCCCCGTCATTAAGTATGTGTAGCCATGACCAGGCAGATCTTTTGAAATAACAGGTTGGCAAACATCGCACACTAATGACTATGAAAAGAAAAGTCCACATCCCCCGCCAGTATATCTTTATTTTCTTAAGCGGATTTTTTCCCCATTTAATTTCTCGATATGCTGGAAGTGAAGACATTGTTATGAGGTCTCCCAGGTTCTCAGGCAGGGGTTGCGATTTGTGGGGACTTAATTGGAATAAGGTATGAAATGAGTCACAGCTGTAGCCACGGAATGGGAGCTCTCCACTCCGCCAACCTCGACAGAGATCAATGCGCCTAACCTCCATTCAGGAAAACATTCTTTAATGGACACCCTTGGGACAGGCGCCAGGCATCTTGATGGAGTTATTTATTTATTTTAATTTCTGTGACTGGAGAGCTCACATTTTAATTATCCACCAGAGGATACTGGTGGTTTTTGGAGAGAGAGTGCCATTTTTTATCTTGTCGAGCTAAACAATAGCGTTTTATCGTGCTCAGACAATTGTTAAAACACAAAAATGCAGCTTTTGATAGATGGCAACACGGCCAGACTGAAAATTTCAAAACACTATGCTAACATAGAAACAGACTCACTTGGCATTCTGCACAAAGGATTGTTATTTGACAGTGTCAAGCAGTTTGACTTAGAATATTATTTTATTTCAGTGACTGCAATTAAAAACATTAATGTAATCGCACACACAGTAATAATTAACAATCAGTTGTGTGTATACAAATGACATCGGCGTGGTCCACAACTCTCTCTCTAGGAACTGTCACTCAGTACCCAAATGTGTTTCTCTTTTTGTCCGACCCCTCTCCTCTCCTAGTCCCTCACGTAAAAAAAACGACACACAACTGCAGGCCCTGTTGTCCTTTACTATTAGCATCAGAAGGGGCAATACTGTGGTATTTTATCATATTTCCCCATGGGCCCTCTCAGCGTGTGACCGGGGTAGATAAACTCATCCTCCCTCCCTTTCAGCATCCACCCTCTCTCCACCAAACACAACACTGTTGGAAGGATTACTGTGGGTTTAATTTCCCACAGATGGCAGCTGAGCCTGGGCCCAGTCTGGCCCCAATCCGGCCCACATTAGGCCAAGCTGGGTCAGATCTGGGTCAGACACATGCTGCTGGAGTTATCCGCAGTTTGGGCAGTTCCCAGTACCTTGTTCCAAACTGTTCCATTGTTATTCTTCATCACTCCCAGCGTGCTGCATGCCACAGTAGCATATAGAGTACAGATTAACATTAGTAGCCATTTTATCCAAACAAAAGAGTTTTGCAGCTGGCATGTACTTGATAGTTAATTCTCAGCAAAGTGCAGAAATCAAATTCTTGATTTTTGTATGCTGTGTTTCTTTTAACAGTTTACCACTGTGTTGTTATGCAGGTATTACCAGATCACTCAGTGTCCCCTGCTAGACAAGCCTCACCTTGTCAGTCCTGAGTTTAGTGCATTCATTCATAATTATCTCCTGTCTGCCCGTCTTTAGTCTCTGTGGGCCCAATAATTCAAATTTATGATATTTATGTGCAGGGGGGCCCGAGTCTTTTTACTCTCATTTGGCTCCCTTTGTTGGGGCCACTCCACCGAACCCCCCAGGCCCCCACAGGGCAACAGATTAGACACAGGCCTGTCAACAGATCAAACGCAGGCCTATCGCCACCTGACAACACCTCTGTAATTGAAGTCTATTCTTTATTACTGATCTGGATACTGTTGCTACACTGCAGCTGGAACAACATGTGCAGATGAAATGCACAAAATAGCTTAAATTATTCCCAATGACTGATATGAAAATGTAATAGGAAAGAAAATGACATGTATGAATGCATTTATATAAATGGAACTACATTTACACAATGCACACACACACACACACACACACAGTATCTAATGTAAAACACAGCTTTTGATATGTAATATCCGTATATTCTGATGAGCATGTGCTGTCAGTGCTGTTAGTGTGTCAGGCTGAATGTAAAATCCCATATGGGAGAATTAAGCCGCCATCTTATTCCCATCCCATTCAGACAGAAAGAAGAACGTATTTTTGCATGCGATTTTTCATGGCATGTTGGTGAAAGCACATGTATTAAAACAGTAAGAGTAAGTAAAAATATCTCGCAGACCAGGGATTATATGGGAGGACTCACAGTATTGGCCCTACAGCAGATCTGTTAATCTCTCTACTCATGCAACTGTTTCATGTCAGGTCAAAGGCAACGTATAATTGTTTTTTTTTTTATATTTAATCTCCCGCATTAATGACTAAGGCACGCACATCAAGGTTAATTTACGGCGGGATTCCATGCGTTCACTTTTTCCATTCCGATTTAGACAGCGTTTTTCTTCTGAAGTAGCTAGTCTTCTTCAGCTACATTTACTTCTCTGTTACAGTAACATCACTACACGAGCCTCTGTTAACAACACTACATGAGTCTACAACTGTTGAGAATGAACTCAAAATGAGATCAAAATCAGAAGTACATAGCTATGATGATGCTGATATAGATGAATACAATAGGCATGTCATATTTTTTTTCCCATTTGTAGATTTCAGATTTGAACAAGGCTGCCTTTTTGTAGCATTGAACCATGCATGCCGTAACTGAGAGAATGGCTATTTAAAATCATTGTCTGTCTATGTTATTGAACAATAGCATAGCAAAATTCATTGGCTTCAGTGCATCTCACCCCCAAAAATATTTGACTTACGCCAAGTCAGTCTTTAAAGTTGTCACCTCTGGGAAATGCCAGTCAGAAGAGCTATGACAGATTGTGGAACAGGGTCAGAGACAACATAATAACTCTTTAATGCATTATTACCCCGTCAGGATGCTACCCTACATGTTTTACTACAGCTAGGCACATCAGGGAAAGCCTGGGGTGAGGGAACTACATGGCCAATAAGTCCAAACCCACATTTCCAGCTGAGTTTGCAGCTTATTTTAGGGTCCAAAAGTTTCTGTTTTCCTCCGTGACATGATGTCTTTGCCGTTGGCTGCTTGTTTCCCACACCTCGGCCGCAGCAGGGCAGAGAAACCAGCAGCAGCCTTACTGCTGATACAGTAGCATCAGGATGCCTTGGTTTAAGAGGAGAAAAACAGGATCAATGTACAGACGATTATGCAGAACACATATTCTAAAAGAGGAATGCATTTTCGGTAGCACTTTATAACTACACACTATGAAGCATTTGTTAAGCATTTGCAAGCTATTAGCTAATGTTTTTTTTCTTCCAGAATTTATAAAACATTGTCAAAGAGTGTAGTTATTACAAAGTGTTACTGCATTTTTCATTTATGTTCATTCAGTATTGATTCACTGACAGGAGGTTCAAGTCAAGAACAGTGAAGAGGGACGGCGCTCTTATGCACAACACACTCATTCCATACAGTAATTGGTAATGTAAACAATCTCAGTGTAAATAAACATACTAGCCTGGTTAGCACCAGACCATATCCCAATTGAAATTCACCTTCATTCACCTCCCATTTCCCATTGAGGGGTATCACCAACAGACGGCGATCCAAATGACTCTGGACGGAATTGGATAGACCTAAAACAATCAAAGCAATGAAGGAAATGACACGCAGAGCAAGGGAAAAAACATCTCAATGGATTTGTGCTAGGAACGCATGAAATGGGTGTGATGGCCTCTTTGACAGAAGGATTTCCAGAGCAAATTCAAAATTGCCAAAAGTTTGATTGGTTTCTCCCAGACTATAAACATACTGATGTATCCCACTGAAAACAGTCAAAATATGACTGAATGAATATGATATACAACTGTTAAAAGTGTGTTGTGTTTATTTAGATGTCTATATAGCCCACCACTGACAACCGATTACAGTTTAACCTGATGAATAGTAGTTTCAGTTACTGATCCATGGTCTCTCAACCCAGGGGCGCCACTAGGGGTAGGGGCAGTTAGGGTGATTCTAAGGGCCCAGCACTGACAGAGGAGCCCCAGAGAGCCCCCCCCCCCCCCCCCCCCCTCCCCATAATACTATATATTATCAGGGGGCCCAGAATTATTCTGTCATAGGGCCAAAATTAGCAGCACCCCTGTCTCAACCATACAAGCAAGATCCCATCATAGAGCACTAAATCATAGCGTTGAATGCTTTATAGCATAGATGTCATGTTCTTTAAGAAAATGTCTTCATAAACCGTGGGCCTGAAGAACTACTGAATTAAAGACACTAATGACAAGCATGTGGCCATCTACTGATTGTCATTAACCATACAGGATATGTTTTTTAATGCGACTATCAAGTTTTCTACATTGGCTGTGCATTATTCCATTGCATATTTTATATTTCTTTCTTTTCAGATGTCTCTTGCTAATCAAAGGCATTTCTTTATTTTCTGCTTAATTGGATGTCAGGACTATCTCTGGGTTTTAATATTAAGATAGTCCTCTCTGTGTCTTTGAAGGTTCAATTAATGTACGTCAGGAAATACATTGTCTAGTCTATTGTAATGAACCATCACCCTTGAAAAGTTGATTGAATTTTAACCTTATTAATTTCTCCTTATTGTAAACTACTATCTGCCTGTCATTTACCATGCTCTGTCTAGACATGCACAGACAATTTTTAGTTTAATCAGGAGCAACAATACACTTGAGAAAAACGGTCCACTGGAGGCTGTCCTAAATCATTACACTGTGTGGACTCAAGCTATATGCAACCATATCACTGAATATTGTCCTTTATTGTAAATCAATGACTAATAGAAGGCAAGACCATTTATTTTTCATTTTATTTTTTATAAAAGGTGGAGCATATATAACCAAGCTCCTTTAGTCACCTAGAGCCCAACTAAATATCTGTCTTGACAGCACTCACAAGCATCTGGCTATGGGTTGTACTACTTCAGGGACATAGTGGGTCAGGGTGCTGGTGATGGCAGGGTCACAGAGGTCATGATGTCCCCACGCCTAATGAGACAGGGTCCAGTACAGGTCCAGTAAAGACACTATCTTCACATCTTCACACACACACACACACACATACACACACACACACACACACACACACGCTCCGTCTGTGTAACTTGCTTCAGTGCGTTTCTACCAATGAGACATAGGATACAGCACATGTTAGTGTCTTTAATGTTCTTGTGCCTCATTTCAGAATTCCTCTCGATTCCATCAAATTCCATTCGATTTCCTCTGCTGACTTGGCTTCATTCCCTCTACTGTAGTTATACTGCAACGTGTTGTAAATGCTTTCATACTCCTTTTTTCATCAAATCTCACTTGACTTTTCTGCATCCTTCCTGTTATTTTCATTTTGTGTTTTCTCGTCTGTTTCGTGTTTAGTTTCCCTGGACACCTTCTTGAAGATGGAAACTTCTGAATAAATAGAGTATTCGTTTTTTCATTCCTTTTATAGTCCGCTTTGTACCATATCATCACATTACAGACCCTCACAGGTCCAACAGGGACCAACCATCAGGTCCCTCACAGGTCCAACAGGGACCAACCATCAGGTCAACCATCAGGTCCAACAGGGACCAACCATCAGGTCCCTCACAGGTCCAACAGGGACCAACTCTCAGGCCCCTTACAGGTCTAACAGGGACCAACCATCTTCAGCTTCAAGAGTAACCCGACTACCATCCTGTAGCCCTTCTTCTTTTGCATCCCCCCTTTATTGTATCATTACATTGTAGGAAGGTGTTTTTTTACAGGGCGATGAAAAGAAAACACAGAAGTCAACCCATCTCGATTTTCAGTTAGCGACATAAATAGTGTAGGACTGAGGGATCCAACGCACACAGGAGGGTGAAATATTGGTCAGAGAGATGATATGTGTGTGCTCTGCACCAAAGGCAACAGTCAATACCACACCTGAGTGAATAGTTATGAATAGGCGGTGAATGAAAAAATGTGATTGTGTGAGAGATATTGCTTCCCGTGAATGAGTCTGAAAATCACTCTATTTGGATAAAAAGCTTTCAGCGAGCATGAGTTAGACTGACTAAAATACCTTTTGCCTCTCATACTGTTAGCACACTGTTTTGGAAACATTAATCTCCTGTACTAGTATGTTAATTCCAAACAGACATATAGACACAGTAGGTAAACTGGCAAATGGTTGTAGTCTATTGAAATAACTATTACACAACACCTCATATACTATGTCAGTGAAAATGGCAAAGCACCTTAAACCTGAGTATGCCAATTTCAAACAGATATATAGACGCAGCAGGTAAACTGACAAATGGTTGTAGTCTACTGAAATGATACATGAGAAGAATATGACATCCATGCAATTACTTGACACTGTCACGGTTCAGACAGACGACCAGAGGACCACAATTGCGTCACACCAGAAAGTTTATTAAACGTTCAAGGGAAATCCAAATTCGTAGTAGCAAGGCAGAAGGCTGGTCAGAGTACCGGGATCGAAGAGTAGTCAGGAGTCGTTACGGCAGAAAGCAGGTCTGGTTTTCTGGGGCAGAAGAGTATCCAAGATTCAGGCAGGTCCGGGGTCACAAAACAAGAGTGAGCCAGAAGCGCGAGCAAACAGGTTCCGGGTGTGAGCTTTGCAGACGATCTGACAAAGGAGAGCTGAAAGACAGGGCTTTAAATACTGGGAGAGGTTAGTGGGTAATGCAGCGCAGCTGGTAGAGTAATTAGAGCAGAGCAGAGCAGGGACAGGTGGAGCTAGTTAGGCTGAGTAGAGAGAGTGGTGAGCAGAGTGGAAGATAATGGAAACCAATTAAGGTGGTAACCCGGTGGAGTGAGAGGGCTCATGACAGAACCCCCCCCCCAAGGGACGGCCCCAGAAGTCCCAAGAGCAACACCACGCCGGGCGGGAGGAGGGGAGCCGGAGGAGGGCTAGAACTCCTCCGAACGGTCCGAGTGAACGTCCTCATCCTCGGAGGAAGCCGGAGGGTCGTGGTCGGGAGATGGGACAGGTCCCGAGACAGGGTCAGGCACAGGACAGGAAGCCGAGCGGACAGGACGGTCAGGGACCCCTCTGGGGCGGCCCCTACGGATTGCAGGTTGATCAGGATGCCGTTGGTGGAAGGCGGTGATGAGAGTCCGATCCACAATCCGACTAGCCGGCACCCAGGTCCTTTCCTCAGGTCCATAGCCCTCCCAGTCAATGAGGTACTGGAGACCCCTACCCCTCCGTCTGGACCGAAGCAGGCGGCGGACGGTGTAAACCAGACCACCATCGACGAGCCGTGGAGGAGGAGGAGAAGGCGCAGCAGGGACCAGCGGACTCTCATGAATGGGCTTAATCTTAGACACATGGAAAGTGGGGTGCACCCTCATGGAATTAGGCAGTTGGAGCCGGACAGCAGTTGGGCT
This sequence comes from Alosa sapidissima, assembly GCF_018492685.1. Taxonomy (NCBI): domain Eukaryota; kingdom Metazoa; phylum Chordata; class Actinopteri; order Clupeiformes; family Clupeidae; genus Alosa; species Alosa sapidissima. The sequence continues at coordinate 10,932,217 of NC_055968.1, read as the reverse complement.
AATCACTCTTACAATAGGGAATGGGCCAAGGAACCGAGGTGCCAACTTTTGCGACTCCACCCTGAGTGGCAGGTTCTTCGATGACAACCACACCCTTTGACCAACATGGTAGGTGGGAGCAGGAATTCTCCGACGGTTGGCCCCGGTAGTGTAGCTGGCAACGGATCTGAGGAGTGTGGCTCGGGCTTGTGACCAGGTGCGGCGACATCGACGGGCAAAAGCAAGTGCAGATGGGCAAGTAACCTCCCCTTCCTGGCTGGCAAATAGAGGAGGCTGGTATCCATAAACACATTGGAAGGGGGACATACCGATGGCAGAGCAGGTCAGAGAATTGTGTGCGTACTCCACCCATGTCAGTTGCTGCGACCAGGAGTGGGGGTTGCGTGAGGTCATGCATCGAAGTGCCTTCTCGAGCTCCTGATTTGCCCGCTCTGACTGCCCATTGGATTGGGGATGGAATCCGGAAGTCAGACTGACTGTGGCTCCCAGCAGGTGACAGAACTCCTTCCAAAAGGCGGAGGAGAATTGTGGGCCACGGTCAGAAACTACATCCCTTGGCAGTCCGTGGATCCGGAAGACGTGTTCCAGGACCACCTGGGCGGTCTCCTTGGCGGTTGGGAGCTTGGGGAGGGGAACGAAGTGTGCCATCTTGCTGAATCGGTCAACTATGGTCAGAATGACGGTCATGCCACTTGAAGGGGGCAGCCCCGTGACAAAGTCAAGGGCGATGTGAGACCAGGGACGTCTGGGCACAGGCAGGGGCTGCAGCAATCCGGCTGGGGGCTGGCAGGACGACTTGTGTTGGTTGCAGATGGGGCAGGCTTGGACGAATTCCCGTACATCCCTTCTCAGAGAGGGCCACCAGAACCTCTGGGCGAGCAGGTTGTAAGTGCGGGTGGAGCCAGGGTGACAAGCTAGGCGGGAGTCATGTCCCCACTGAATGACCTGGGACCTCAGGTCTTCGGGGACAAACAGGCGGTCAGCTGGGCAAGCGCTGGGACCTGGCTGGTTACGGAGAGCTTCCAGCACCTGTTCCTCAACAGCCCAGGTCAGAGCTGCTACGATGCAGGGACTTGGCAGAATCGACACAGGATCCTTGGAGGGGGTGTCATCCTTCTGGAATTGACGGGAGAGGGCGTCTGGCTTGGTGTTGCGTGATCCAGGCCGGTATGACAGAGTGAAATTAAACCTGGTGAAGAACAGGGCCCAGCGGGACTGCCTGGAGTTCAACCGTTTGGCCGTGCGGATGTACTCCAAGTTCTTATGATCGGTCCAAACGAGAAATGGAATGGTGGACCCCTCCAGCCAGTGACGCCACTCCTCCAAGGCAAGCTTCACAGCCAGCAGCTCTCGGTTCCCTATGTCGTAATTGCACTCAGAGGGGGACAACCGACGTGAGAAAAAGGCACAGGGATGTAGCTTCCTATCCTCCGCAGCCCACTGAGAAATCACAGCACCAACTCCCACATCCGAGGCGTCCACCTCCACAATGAATTGCCGGTCCACATCAGGCATCTGGAGGATGGGAGCGGAGGTGAACCTTACCTTGAGGGTACTGAAGGCTTTGTCGGCTGCTGGGGTCCAGGCGAAGGGTTGCTTGGTGCTGGTTAGAGCAGTGAGAGGGGCAGCAATGGTACTGTAGTTCCGGATAAACTTTCTATAGAAGTTAGCAAACCCCAGAAACTGTTGCAGCTTCTTTCTGTTCTCCGGAACTGGCCATGAAGTGACTGCTGATATTTTGGCAGGATCCATTTGGATACTTCCCTCTGCCACTATGTACCCCAGGAAGGCCACTGTCTTGACGTGAAACTCACATTTCTCTGCCTTGGCGTAGAGGGAATTCTCCAGGAGACGATGAAGGACTTGCTGGACATGGCGGGTGTGTTCAGACAGGTTTCTGGAGTAGATTAAGATGTCATCCAGGTAAACGAAGACAAACTTGTTTAACATGTCCCGCAGCACATCATTCACTAGAGCCTGGAACACAGCAGGAGCATTGGTGAGGCCAAAAGGCATAACCAGATACTCGTAGTGGCCTGTTGGTGTATTGAATGCGGTTTTCCATTCATCTCCCTCCCGGATCCGGACTAGGTGGTAAGCGTTTCTGAGATCCAACTTGGTAAAAACAGTGGCTCCCTGGAGCAACTCAAAGGCAGAGGTGAGCAGAGGCAGAGGGTAACGGTTTTTCACTGTGATGTCGTTGAGTCCCCTGTAGTCGATGCAGGGGCGAAGAGATCCGTCCTTCTTCCCCACAAAGAAGAAGCCAGCACCAGCAGGAGATGAAGATGGACGGATTAATCCTGCGGACAGAGAGTCGTTGATGTAGTCCTCCATGGACTTTCTTTCAGGAGCAGACAACGAATAAAGACGGCCCTTTGGAGGGGCTGTTCCAGGGAGGAGGTCGATGGCACAGTCGTACGGTCGGTGAGGGGGCAGAGATGTGGCTCTTGCTTTGTTAAACACTTCTCTGAGACCATGGTAGCATTCTGGGACATTGGAGAGGTCAGGAGCGGAGTTAGTGGGTACTGGCCGAGGGGGTAGTGCGGCAGCAAGCAGGCAGGTTCGGTGGCAGTCCTCCCCCCACTCCCTGATCACCCCGGTCACCCAGTCGAGCTGAGGGTTGTGCCGGCGGAGCCATGGGTAACCCAGGATGAGGGGTTGGCCTGGAGAGGGAAGCAGGTGAAACTGGATAGTTTCTTGATGGTTTCCGGACAGACCCATCGAGACCGGGGCCGTGACATGAGTGACCGATCCGAGTAAGTGTCCGTCCAGTGCCCGGGCAGGAATAGGAGGTGTCAAACGGTGGTTCTCCAGTCCCAGTTGGCGTGCCAGCTTGATGTCCATTATGTTGGCTTCGGCGCCAGAATCCACCAGAGCAGCCAGGGTGTGAGTTGAGTCAGAGAGGCGGAGGTGAACTTGCAGCAGGGGTTTGCGGTCGGAGGACTGGATGGTCATTGAGCTCAACCGGACTCCCCCTATGCCCGGTGAGCTTCGGCTTTTAAAAGGGCAGGTTACCACACGATGTCCATCACCTCCACAATAGAGGCAGAGGTTTGAGGTGAAGCGGCGCTGGCGCTCTGCAGGAGTGAGAGAGGCTCGCCCAATCTCCATGGGCTCAGACTGGTCAAGCTGACTTGGGTGAGTGGCAGTAGATGACAGGAGCCCAGTCGGATCTCTCCGAATGCCGGTAGTTGGTGGATCTTGGCGCCCCCTCTCACGACGACGGGTCTGTATCCTTCTGTCGATCCGGACAGTCAGTGCGATGGCTTCATCAAGAGTGGAAGGCAGTTCATGGGAGACCAAGTCGTCCTTGATATAGTCGGCCAAGCTATGGAAGAACGCGTCCACCAACGATGGTGTGTTCCAAGAACTTCGTCTTGCCAGGGTTCGGAAGTCGATGGAATGGTCTGCGACTGTACGTCTACCTTGTCGAATACTGAACAGTTCACGAGACGCCTCTGCGGTTGGTGAATCCAGGTCAAACACCTTCAGCATCTCCTCAGCAAACAGGTTGAAGGTTGCACATGCGGGGGTTTGACGTTCGAACTCTGCTGTTCCCCAGAGTCGAGCTCGGCCCGTCAGGTGAGTGATGGCATACCCAACTTTAGCCCCTTCCGTGGCGAAGGTCCTTGGCTGCAAGGAGAACTGAAGTCGGCAGCTAGTCAGGAATGGCCGGACCTGGGTTGAATCGCCGTTGAACCGCTCGGGGTTTCCAATCTTGGGTTCCGGAGCAGCGGCTGCAATGACCGGGGCAGGTAACTCAGGGGCAGGGCTGGTGGGCAGACTGCCTGGAACTGGGCCGGTGGGCGGAGTGGCTGGGGTAAGGTTGGGGAGGAGTTGGATGATCATGGCGAGTTGTTGTTGCTGCTGCTGGAACTGCTGCTGGTGCTGCTGGAACTGCTGATGCTGTTGGTGGCCGACCTGAAGCAGGGAGGTGATGTCGCCGCTCATGCGGGCTAGCCCTCTCTCAGTGTGTTCCAGGCGTTGCATGGCGGTGGGTTGCTCAGGTTCGTCGGTTTCCATGTCGGGGGAAGTGTGCGCTGAGTCCATGATGGTCAGATCGTACTGTCACGGTTCAGACAGACGACCAGAGGACCACAATTGCGTCACACCAGAAAGTTTATTAAACGTTCAAGGGAAATCCAAATTCGTAGTAGCAAGGCAGAAGGCTGGTCAGAGTACCGGGATCGAAGAGTAGTCAGGAGTCGTTACGGCAGAAAGCAGGTCTGGTTTTCTGGGGCAGAAGAGTATCCAAGATTCAGGCAGGTCCGGGGTCACAAAACAAGAGTGAGCCAGAAGCGCGAGCAAACAGGTTCCGGGTGTGAGCTTTGCAGACGATCTGACAAAGGAGAGCTGAAAGACAGGGCTTTAAATACTGGGAGAGGTTAGTGGGTAATGCAGCGCAGCTGGTAGAGTAATTAGAGCAGAGCAGAGCAGGGACAGGTGGAGCTAGTTAGGCTGAGTAGAGAGAGTGGTGAGCAGAGTGGAAGATAATGGAAACCAATTAAGGTGGTAACCCGGTGGAGTGAGAGGGCTCATGACAGACACTACAGTATTATAAATCATGAATAAATTATATAACAACAGGAATGCCATAAGGATTTATTATGGTTTATACAGATGCTTACAAAAATAGAAATAAGTTATTAACAGTTAATCAAAGGCATAATTATTATAAGGGAACACAGGCCTTTATTGGAACCGTTTCCAGATATTGCTCAGCCCACGCTTAGCTGGCGCTACAGACGTGCAAGCCATCAGCACCACCACCCACTTAAACAGCAGCTCAGTGCCTCAGCAAAGTAGAGCGGCTCACACCGTGAAAAGAGTCAAACCATACTCCTCATCCATCTCAAAAGACATTACCAGCAGGTCATCAAGGTAAAAGCCGCCCACTTTGCCTGCTTTTTATATTGGCCACGTCTATTTCTGTGTGACTCTGATCATTTGCCTGCTGGCTTTGTGTGTGTGTGTGTGTGTGTGTGTGTGTGTGTGTGTGTGTGTTTGACTGCTTCCATCAGTTTGTTCTGCATTTGTCTATGAATACCTAATGACGTAGGGGGTGGTTGGTATGCCATCTGTCACAGTAGTTGCAGCAGCAGGTGTGGCAGGTCATGTTTGGAGTCGTGGAGGATACAAGGGTGCCTGAAGAAGTCCTCGGCGCTGAGCTGAGCTGCGCTGCACTGTGTCAAGAGAAGTAAAACAAGCACTTCAAAGACAATCTGAGACAACAGCCCCACGCTGCAGGAGGGTTTAACACGGAGACTTGGGAGACTTGGGCAGAGAGATCGCCTCCAGGACCAACAGTGTGAGTCAGTCTTCAACCTGCGGAGAGGAAGAGCAAATAACAGCACTGATACAACCTCACCATAAGACAGAATATACTGTAGCTGGCTCACCATAAGGCAAAACAGTCACTACCTTGCCATAAGACAAAACATAACTGCTCCCTCGCAACAACAATAAATTAATTAAGAAAAACAAGGCTACCTCATGTGCTACCTCACAACAAGCATAAAAATGAAAAAAAGAAGGCTATGTGCTGCCTCACCAGAACTATGTCGCAACAAGACAAAACATAGATACGCCACCACTTGACCATAAGAAAAAAATATTCTATTAAATATTATATTCTATTAAAAATATAGCAGAAAGGGCTGTGCACAGGGATTTTGACCTTTGATAAAAAATAAATATTCTATTACCCTATCATAAAACAAAACATGGCCACTACTTTTCCAGAATTGTCATTGTCCATTGCCCTTGGCATTAGGCATCAGGCTCTTGATTTCTCCTCTCTTCCTTGAAGGACAAAACACATCCATGTTTCTGAAAACTCTTTCATTACGCAGCATTACTGCATAATTTAGCTATTATGTATCATTATGTGTCAATGTTCATAGTGCTGCTTCAGACATGTCATGTTTCAAATCACTCTGATTGTCAAAGAGGGAAAAGTACTATTTTAAACTATGAATTACACTGTCAAGCAGTGGCATCCCGGAACTCCAATGACTCATGTCATTGCACCATCTAATGCAAAGCAGAAGAGCAGAAGCAGATTAGCTTCTTATTAAGACGGAATATATGAACATTGTCAGGTTGGGAGACTAAGGCCCCTCATTAAGATGACAGCCTGCAGAAAGCATCAAACTGGCTTGGTAAAACTTGTCACATTAAGTCTGCTAAGTCTAATCAATGCAACAAAAACAAGGTATATGCACAGAACGGAAAGCTCCTGTATTACATAAAATAACGGAACAGCATGCCATCCATAACACGCTATCCAGATGAAGTGAAGATTCTGCACAGCTGGGCAGGGGTGGTGGATGATTGAACTGATATTTTCATTTGTCTGGGTATGAAACACTAAGGGGGTCTGACTGTGTGCACCTTATTTTTATGGATATATTTTAGATTCCCCCCCTTTTTATTGACTACACTGTTAATACTCAGGCATGAGATTTTTCAAGTCAAGTCAAGTCAAAATGGTGTTTCTGAATATTTAAGTTTTTCAGAGGTTTAACAAACTGTGACTTTCTTTATCTATCAGCTGGAAACAGGATATTCAGTTTGTTAAAAAAGATGATTTATTGTAGGAGGAAAATGTAATTTATCATCACTATCTTGATTATAACCATGTAAACAGTACATGACTGTCCACCTAAACTCCAGTATATATCAATTGGCAAATCATTTCAGTCAAAATGGTGTTTCTGAATATTTAAGAGGTAGGCAAAGCTTTCCTGCAACACCATGCACAAAACACCAAGTGCATCTATTTATCATGGATGTACCTACTGAATCTGCAGCAATTAATAACCTAATTATGTTAAGAATGTTAACCTAACTGAAGAAATTATAGTAGTATATATGTTAACCTAGTATACGTTAACCTAACTGAAGAAAGTATATTAGTAAACTAGTATACGTTAATCTAACTGAAGAAAGTATACTAGTAAACTAGAAAATGTAATTCCGAGGAATTACCAGTGCATGAAAATGCAAAACATTTGATGTAAAATATAGTGTTAAAACAGATAATGTAGAGTTAATGACATAATGGCTGAACAGTTAAATAGTTGAGTACAACAATAAAAAAACATATAGATTGACAAAAATACCCCATTTTGGTTAAAAAAATCATCGTCAAAAGTCTAAATCAGGGAGCAAGCATAGTGTAGCTGATGTGTATTACATGCTGTAATAAATTAGTCATAGTCAAACATTATCGTCCCTCTCAATTAATCTACACTAGCGAGGCACTTTCATTCAGTATTGAACATGAAATGAAATGAAAGATGACAAATGACCAGTTGGATAGCTTGCAGTAAATGGACAGGTCTGTTTAGAGTAATGGACAATAAAAGGACATGTGGGCATGTCTGGAGTTTCATCATTAGACTTGGAGTGATCATCAGTATATCAACGTCAGGTCCACCCTATAGTTGATATCGGCTCTTTTGTAGATTATTAAATGGGTATTTAAGAATCAGTACATCTTAATACCTTAATACCTATAATTTGGGCTATCAGCATAACCGTCTTAAACCACCCGTATGCATCAATGCAATGTGTATGAAAGAAACACTCAATCAAGCTTTGGGCATGCATATTATTGGCATGGAGATTTATTTGTTTGGAAAGTGATTGACAAATATATTTTTCTTGCACCCATATGGAATTCCAGTTATACCTGTCAATGAGTGGTTGAGGAAAGGGATCGAATTTTAATGTATTTGCATAGAAAACTACTAAATTAATGTAAATGAGTTGTCACTCGCCTCTCTTACAGATTTTACTTTTAATATACACATCTACAGGACAAATCAATCCTAAAAAACACTTCATCACAAAAAGAAAATGGGGTTTAGCACCTTCACTTTATTCCAGCTATGCTCTGTTGAATTGGGGTGGATGACTTAATAGTTGTGACGCTGTCAAACTGGGTTAGTCAAATCACACAGTCTCATCTCTCGCCCATTGTTTTGACAAAATAGTATGCAAATGCATAATGTATAACAGTATTCTAAATGCCACAATAGTATGAGATAATAAACACAGAACACAACCTAAATAGTTTCTGCATGAATACATCCCACAAAATGTAAATATTTTAGGAATTGGTGCTAAATTGACACGTCATTAGCATGAGACTCAGTAGGAATGAGTAATGTGCGTTAAGTTCAGTGCACAGATCTGTGGGGTAATTCCTCATGAGAGAGACAGACAGAGAGAGAGAGAGAGAGAGAGAGAGACCTAATATGAAATTGATGAAAAGTGAAGGAATAAGATTTGGTTCAAACTCAGCTCTCAGTCGTCTTATTTAGTGACATTTTCTTGAAACAACATAAAAACAATTTTAGCAACAAAAAAAAGGAAAGAGTATGCCAGTATGATATACATAATACATATTATGGTTGAGAAAAGCATTTCAAAACAGCCAAGAGATGGTGGGATGAGAAAACACGGACGCAAGTGATAGTGTGTCAGACCAGCTTATTTGAAAAGAAGCCAAAAAAAACATGCTACTTCATCTACATCGAAATGATAAACAACTCCTGTTGAGGTTATAAGCTCTGCTGAAAGTATACTTGAGGTGACGGAGTTCTGAAGGATGTTTTGCCAGATTTCCAAGTTGTTTTTCCCCTTTCAGTTTCATCGTGAAAGAGCAGATACTTCAGTATTATCAGTCACCATCATGAAAAGAAAGATCAAAAACATGAAACGCTTCCGGCACGCTGAGATCAGAGTGCAGATTGTCCAATTGGTAATGCTCCGTGCCTAATCTGCCACTGTACACTTTTAAAAATCACCTCGCCACATGAAAAAGGACTCTGCAGCCACTGTACTGGTTTTCTAAAGAATGAGTGTGTGTGTGTGTGTGTGTATGTGTGACCCACTCAGAAACAGGTTCACGTCGTGTATAGCCAGAATCGTGGTGGGGGGAAAAGGTATTTCCAAACAGGAAGAAATTAAGTCTGCCATGGAAAATTACAGCTAATCTGGTATTAATGTATGTAAATGTCAAGTGAAAAAATGTGTTAGTTTCATAATAACAGGATCAGGTCTAATTATATTACCTGAGCAAATGTCAAGTTTCATGATGGAAAAGCAGCGCCAGATTAAAATAAGTCTGCACCGTCTCTGTGGCTGCTGCAGGGAGAACAGAACAATATGAGTGCTATTTACCCAATATGTGGTGGCGGAAAATGTGCAGAAAATGACACGTTCAGCTGTTTATGAACATGTCAGAGGCTAGGCTGTGAATTTACACTTCTCTGTCATTGTTAACGGCTAACGGCATAACAGGCGTGAAGTTAACAGAGAAGAGATGGATGAGTGGACCCCCCCCCCCCCCCCACACACACACACACACTACGTAATGGAAGCCAAGATCGGGGAAATACCCACCTGTGTTGGGAAGCTTAGAGCCCTTTGGGCCCATTAGGGGAACTTGTGTTCTGCATCGATGTTGCGTGCCATTATCTCTGGATTTGATCCACCTTGAGCTTGTAATCTGTTGTAAATTTCATCAATTATGACGCTGACATCAGGTTGTCAATGCGTGAGCTAAGCGTGGGGATGTCTGCGAGAGCGAGGAGTGTCACAAACCTCGGTGTGGAGCAGATATCATCCAGTTATCTCATTCAGACAATTTGAAATGATGTGAGAGCCTCACTGCAAAGTCACTTTTGTCTCATCGATGAAGTCCAATTTCACTGCTGATGAGGTCATGTTAGCACGTCACACAGGTTATGGATGTTAGATTTCTCAATCAAGTCTTTTTTTTCACTCACCACCAAGCACCTGTGGCAATTAAAGAGTAACATCAACTGTTTCACAGAATCCAATCCAATCCTCTCTGGGGTAAAACACATTGAGTCGTTTTAGAGGAGACTATGTGGACAAATAACTGGCATGAGTAGGCACTAATAGGCACAATATACCCCTTCATTTTTATCACTGTTTCTTTGCTGCTACATAGACGGTACATAAATAATGCTTTACTCTGAATGTTGTAATGCAACAGTGCATATGCATACATGGTGTCACAAACAGTAAAGTAAGTAAGTAAAACATATTTTTATAGTGCATTTATATACAGTTTACACTGACCAATGTGCTGTTTTCAAAACAGAAAGAAAAATAAAATAAATACATAAATAAAAACAGCTTCCTGCTTTGATTAACACCTTTAAAGGTGCCATGTGTAATGTCCGCCAAAAATCAATTCATACTCCACATTCCATAAAAGATGGGGGCAGTATACCTCCAGAAAGTGAGTTGGTCTACCCTAGAGTAACAACCAAGAAACGTGTATTGCAGTTTGGCTGGCGGTTATGTTGCCCGCATACCGCCTCCCATGGCCGAAACTGGTATTATGACACCTGTCGGGCTGTGGCTAGTAATTTAGCATGCTAATTCAGGTTGATATCTCTGCAGCACTATACCTTGTCATTTTTTAATGACATCATCACCCTTATTTCTTCTCATTCTTTTGATGTGTGTAGCTCTTTTTTTGGATATTCTTACCTCAATTCTTACACATGGCACCTTTAAGCTGTTAAGATTTATATTCATATGTTCATATGATACTCATCTGTCCATGTCTCTTTGAGGCTCCACTTTGTTTCAAAATCCTCTCTGTATTCATTTATTTCTAACTGATCACAAGATTCTACTATTTTATGTTTTTTTGTAAAATCATTCATGTTTACGTAAGGTTTGGCTGACAGGTTCTGCTGGTCTCTTGTTACTTATATTATGCACTTTTAGAACAGTTACATTTCTCTAAGAATTTGATCTATCCACATACGTCCAGGTGACATCTCCGCTCAAATGAAAGCAATGATAGATAGAGTTTGAAGCCCATTCATTTTTTCAAAGGGAATTTACTTTTAGAACCAGCCATGAACCAGCTTTGAACCACCAGCAACGATGTGCCTCTCCCATCCTCGATTTTGGTCTCGTTCTTTCACTGACCAACAATCTCCCGGAGCGCTGCACGCAACCCGGCTCAGCGGGGCACAGAGAAGAGAAGTCATTTTGATGACAAAACACAGGCAGAGCTCCCATTCATTCATCCTACATGACATGGATGAAACGTTTCTATTGATTTTAGAAAGCATTGGAACTTGAGGAAAGGGCTGGGATGACCAGATATATGAGAGTAAAGGATGGCCATACAGTATCCATCCCCTGGCCTTGTGTGCTCAGATGAGGTCTGGGAACAGCCCTATTTGTTTCATGTCGCTGTGTTAAGACACGGCTAGAATGAGTCCTTTTTTAAACGCTATACGGCTCCCCGAAGTAGCTAACAGTATATTTCTTATGCAGAAGATGGCGTGGAGGTCTTTAGTTGACCTGTGAGTGATTTGTTTATTCATGTCTCTGGTATGTGTAGATGGATGGTTTGTTACAAAAAAATATGCGATTGAATTTGTATCAGTGCTGTTGTCAACAATGTCTGATAAAAGGAAGAGATTGATTGACAGCTAGCTCAAGGTAAACCCATAGGCTGCAGTTCCTTATCTACATTGCTGTTTTTATCACTCTGCTTGTCGAGACATACTGTATGCATCACAAGTAAGTCATCTGAATGTTTTTGAAAAGTTCATTTTTCAACTCTACAATAAGACTAATAATGCATAACTTTTAATTAAGCACACACACACATACATACTTGCACACACACACACACACACACACACACACACACACACAAACACACACACACACACACACACACACATAGATTTCATCCTAAAACATTGCATATGCAAGAAAATATTCTGATTTACAAAACCACTTAAACACGATTATTGTATTATGAATACCAACCTGCATTGGTTGCATGTGAGCTTCATATTCCTGAGAAAAAATAATAAAGGTCCGCACATGATTAAAGCTCCCAAACGACGTCATGCTAAACAAATCCACGTTTGGAAGCTTTAATCAGTGTGCGGACCTTTATTGTTTCTTCTCAGTTAGTTTTTTTTGGTCGAGCACTTGCACTCTTGTGATGTGCACGCACTCCTTCGTTTCCAGCTTCATATTCCTCCCAGTGTTGTCCTACAGTTATCCATAAAAGGTCAATGCTAAATAGCATATGAATACGCAAACATTTATAAGGGGACTTTTGTTTGCCATGTTGGAGATGTCAACTTCAAGAACAAAGGCAAACTGCACAAACCAAGGAAGAGGTGCTGCTCACTGTGGTTGAGCACCAGAAAAGGATTGTCTTTGGTGGACCCTGTAGAGCAATACCATAGCAACCAAAGTCAAACAAATTATTGTTTGATACATAAACATGTGACGGCAGCAGTCAACAGTGTTGGTTCGATGCTGGATCATTGTCACCAAAGTGGTCTGATGTACAAGTCGAGGCAAATAACACACCACTGCTTATCACACGCAGAGTGTGCACAGCGCTGGAGGCAGGCAGGGAGAATCCCTGGTTCTGGTTTTACCCAGTTTTGTCAGAGAGAGTTTGGCCAGTAATTGGCCAGATTGGCTCCTACAGCGGTTACACCCGTCGTGATGTTGGGAACTTGAATTAGTGCAGGATGCTTATCAAAGAGAGGACGGGAAGTTCCTCTGAGTGATGCACGACACATGAAGCCATCCAATCAAATCCAATAGGGCTCATATTGCTGGCTGCAATTTATAGGCTATAGAATTTCATAACGTCTTATCAATCCTATTACCTGTTGCACAGCTTTTCTTAATAGTTTCTATATTTGAACAATTGAAAATGTCTCATTTTATTTCATCAATTGGGACCATTTTGGTCAGCTTTGATGCTGACATGCATTTTTATGATTGGCCCTGTATTGTTCATTCCTGCTTTACCATCACAGCTGCAAGAGTGGTGAAAATACTGTGTGTAAACATGGCATCGCAGCGCTGCATTGTTGATGCTGATCCAATGTGATGGACCTAGTCTGGTAGGAACACCCCAAAGCTTCCTGGTGACCGTGATTTGTTCAAGTAAGAGTTGTTCCTGGACCAACATTCTGGTGCATATATTCAGATTCCACTCAGAATTATTTTATTTTACAACTATTTTACACACAAATATACAAGGACCTACCTGTATTGAGATACAAGTTATGGTAACCCACTGGTTGTTTCTGGAGGGAAATTTCAAAATGGCAATGGGAGAAGCAGAAGGCTCACATTGATGACATCACAGGGCTGTGATTGGTTAAAGAGTTGTTGGTCCAGGACCGTCTTTAGAATGTTGGTCCAGGAACAACTCTTACTTGAACAAATCACGGTCACCAAAGCTTCCTACCATTATGTCTATCATAAATCACTCAGTGGTATTCGCGCCCGTCATTGTCTAAGGTCTTATGTGTTCAGAGGAAATATCTTCTGGGACTAAACAAATAAATAGGTTTTCTCCAGCCTACAAGTGAGGTGTAGAGAGAGGAGCCATAATGGGTTCTGTCAGGGACTCCCTGTGATGACAACCCCATGGCATCCGTACACTCTGTCAAACACAATTCTCCACACTGATAGCCTGCTTGCCGTCGCATTGATTGTGATATGCCTTTGTGTTTATGTTTGTGTTTACCTCTATGTTTATGTGTGGCGACTGGCGAGGCAAAATAAACAGGCGATGTCTGGCAGGAAGGCACGACCTTGGGAAGTCTCGGTGGGCTCACACGGGGAGATTTTTAGACGTGTTGGAAGTGTTTTGCTGATCACTATCTAACACTCTGGCAAGAGATTACTCAGGGTGAGAAGATAACGGCATGTTATTCCAAATTCAGGGCTTACAGAAAAAGTCTTGAAATCATTTCAGCTGAAAATAATTCCTGTAAATGGTGATTCATAGTGGTTTTGGGCAGGTAAAAACCCTGAAATAGTCCACTTTTCTGTTTGGTATGACACATCTTTTTAAAGAAGTGTTTTTTTCCCCTTCTCTCCAGTAAAACGCCAGGGAGGAGTGAGAAGCTCAGTTCGTTGTATTTCATGAAGATAGATTTTTCTTTTTATTGTTTCAGCAGCTGAGGCGTTCTTTTTTTTCTTTTCTTTCTTTTTTTTATCTCCCTGAGCAGCGTGATTCTCTCTGTTTCTCTCGGTGTCACTGTGCGATGTGCACCATCGTGCCCCTAGTTAACACGGGGGGAGTAAAAGCTTTCACAATGGATGACGCTGCAATCAGTAGGGAGCCATAGTGGCATGGAGGCATTGCAGTCATTTTGTACAATCCCCACTCCTCTCCACATAAATGAGTTAGCGTGGATAATGTTAATATCTCTGTGGCTCCTTCGGGGATAGGACTGGACAGTTTTTTAGTGGCGTATGCTCCTAAAAGCAGAAAGGGTCCTCCTCAGTGTTATTATAATGCCTTGTGGATGTCAACCCAAACTGATGTGCTAATTAATTTAACCACACTGCTGTCTGCCGGGTTTTGATATGTTTTTAAATATGTCAGGGAATGGGTGAGGGATGGATCTGGATGGTGGCAACAGCTCCTGGATGAAAGGCAAGGGAATGGTGTGTTTGATCACTGAAATGCTACTCTCCTGTTTTGTGTGTGTTTTCATGTTTGCACTCTTTGTTGGCTGGAAAACATGACAGCAGATTTCTTGTTTTATCTCTGCGTGACTCCGTTGGGAGAACTCTTCAGACACACGGAATCGGAGCCTCTGCCCAGTGCTTCTGCCTCGCTCTTCTCATCCTCGCCATTTAAATCTTTTACCCCGGCGTTTCCCGATCATTCTTATTAAAAACACGAGGCGCGACACCGTCCTGGTAGACCAGGGCAACACAGCCGCACTGGCACCTCTCTGCCTAATTATCAAGCAGAAAATGGAGACAGATCAAATAAGATGTTTATGAAACGCAAGAATCAGAAAACAATGTATGTAAACATCAGAACAGCCCTACCCCCAGGTACCGTGCTTTCCACTTTCTATTGGGTTTCTTTGATCTTGTTGATTAAACCCATTTACGAATTTATATTTGAGAGCGTTTACTGTAATACAGCCATCCATCACCCTTACAGATGACTCCATGCTGGTAAGGGTAGCCCATACATATATACCCAAGAGCTAGATGTCATGCCAGGTTTTGAAAATCTACCTGTCAGCCATATAAGACTCATTGAGTCTTGAGGCTTAGAGAAGACCCATGGAGCTGCCATGACAGCTGGGTAAAATTCAGCAACTTGAGTTGCTGTGAGAGTCATTGTTGTGTTTACGTAATACATACAGTTCTAGTTCTGTTATTCAGGATGCCTGTTTTATGTCGCACATTCTGACGCTGAAAGGCCACCGTAGAGGTGCGTGTTTGGGTTTCGTTTTCAGAGAAATAAACGAGTGAGTTTATGCATTGAGAAGTTGAGACTAGTCGTTATTTTAGCAACATAACATTGGCGACAAGGATGGCTGATGCACCTGCTTTCTCTCTGCCTCCTCCGGACTATTTTCTTCCCCTCCCTGGCGAACCTGTCGTTCCTTGGAATCAGTGGAGAACGTCTTTTGAACTGTATCTTTTAGCCATTGGATTGGATAATGCCACTAGCGTGAGGAAGCGTGCTATCCTACTGCACTTGCTGGGAGCGGAGGGGAACAGGATTTTCAACACGCTCGATGGTACTCTGGACACTTACAATTCTGTTCTTACGGCTTTGACTGGACATTTTGTAAAGTCACAGAACATCCTTTTTCGGCGGCTGGAGTTCAGACAAAGATGTCAGCGCCCTGGTGAGTCTGCTAGGCAGTTTGTAGCCGATTTAAAAGCCTTAGCACAGCGCTGTAATTTCGGCGCCATGAGGGATGAACTTATTCGAGACCAGCTCATTGAAAAAACGTCTAATCCCAGAGTCCAGGAGGAGTTGCTACTCAAAGATGCAACACTGTCACTTGATGATGCACTAACACTTGCCATACAAGTGGAGGCGGCAACTCAATGTGCTGCTAAAATAGCAGAAAACAAGTCTCATACTGCCATTATTGAACAGCCAGTGCAACAGCTATCAAGCTCAGACAACCTGGCTGACCCTGCTGCTATACAGGTCGCGCGCCCCCAGCACACACGCCAGCAGAGACGCTGTGGGAATTGTGGCTCCACTCGTCATGCCACAAGGGCTCAGGACTGCCCTGCTAGGGGCCAGACATGCAGACGCTGTCAGAAACCTAACCACTTTGCTAAATGGTGCCGGTCTGCTCCGGCTGACTACCCTGAACAGTCACATGACCCGGTGGTGCCAGTGCGCACCATAGGCCCCCACCCAGGGACCTTCTCCAGGTGCCCTGTATACCTGGATGGCTGCTGTGTCCCTCTTCTCCTCGACACTGGGGCCAAGGTGTCACTGCTGAATGTTGACACCTGTAACCTACTCTTCCCAAACAGACAGCTACAGCCCCCATCCACTACTCTCTGTGGCTACGGCCGCAGCAAAATTGACGTTGTCGGCCTACTTTACCTCCCAGTTCGTTACACCTCTACAACTGTGGACCGCTTCCCATTCCACATTACACGCCGCGGTGAGAACATCATGGGCCTTGACCTCTTTCTCAGCCTTGGTTTTACTCTACAGGACAACAACGGAACACGAATACTGCAAGTGGGTTCCCCTTGGCAACAAAGCCGACCTGAACTGTTCAATGGCCTTGGGTGCCTCACCTCATTCACACACAAGCCACTCCTGGACAACAGCGTCCCTCCCGTGGTCCAGCCCCTTCGACGTGTTCCCCTGGCTCTGCGGGACGGCGTTACACAGGAGCTTCAACGCCTCCAGGCTGATGGCATCATAGAACCCATTGATGCCTCTCCGTGGGTGTCCAACCTCGTCATCGCCAGGAAGAAGTCAGGGGGACTGAGAGTCTGCGTCGACCTTCGCCAGGTCAACAAGGCAGTGATACCTGACAAGTACCCTCTCCCGACGACAGAAGAACTTACAACCCACTTCTACGGCTCCCGGGTTTTTTCTAAGTTGGACTTACGTCAGGGCTACCTACAAATACCTCTGCACCCAGAGAGTCGGAACCTGACGGCTTTTATCACCCATACTGGCCTGTACCGCTATACGAGGATGCCTTTTGGACTCAGTTCAGCGCCTAGCTGTTTCCAGAAGATCATGTCCACAATCCTCGCCAGCTGCCCCGGCACCGTGGCCTATTTGGACGATATTGTGGTACACGGGCCAGATGTTGACATGCACAACGCCCGTCTGGAACAGGTTTTTGACTCCCTCAGCCGCCACCATGTCACCTTGAACACTGAGAAGTGTACGTTCTCCGTAGCGGCCATTGATTTTGTCGGGTTCCGCGTGTCGGCAGGTGGTATCTCTCCCCTCCAGTCGAACGTGGCAGTCATCAGCGCAGTCCCCACCCCCACAACAGCCTCACAACTGGCTTCGTTCTTGGGGATGACAGCCTACTACATGCGTTTCCTGCCTCAGTACTCCTCCGTCACGGCTCTGCTGAGGATGCTGCTCAGGCAGGATGCTCCCTGGACCTGGACTTCTGAATGCCAGGCAGGTTTCGACGAACTGAAGCGTCTCCTCACCACGTCTCCGATTCTGGCACACTTCCAGCTGGACTGCCCCACATTCGTGACCTGTGATGCGTCTGCTGTGGCTCTGGGCGCCGTTCTGTCACAGCTCCATGACGGCGTGGAGAGGCCCGTAGCCTTCGCCTCCCGGGCGCTCAGCCCCACTGAGCAGAAATACTCAGTGGGTGAGAGGGAGGCCCTTGCCTGCATTTGGGCATGCGAGAGGTGGCATTTGTACCTGTATGGACGGTCTTTTACCCTACGGACGGACCACCAGGCCCTGACAGCCCTGATGTCCACTTCAGGTGGAGGACACAGGCCCCTTCGCCTCCACAGATGGTCAGACCGCCTGCAGCAGTATGACTTTCAGTTACGATTCACGCCTGGCAAGACTAATGTTGTAGCAGATTTTCTATCCCGCCCTGCTGCCACCCAGTGCTCTGCTGTCTCTCCAGAGGATGAGGAGGATGTAGTACACCTGGTCCACTCACCATTGAAGGACACAGTCTCCCTCCGTGACCTGGAGTCCGCCTCAGCAGCCGAGCCCGTCTTCAGCATGCTTCGTGACTACATCAGACATGGTTGGCCTGCCCGCGTCCCACCAGAACTGGAGCCATACTATCGAGTGAAGCATGAACTGTCATGCTGGGGTGAGGCCTGCATCGCTCGTGGCCTCTGTGCTGTCATCCCAGTGGCCCTCAGAGGGTGTGTCTTGCAAATGGCACATCAGGGACACCTCGGCATCGTCAAAGCCAAACAAAGGTGCCGTGACGTTGTGTGGTGGCCTGCCATGGACCGTGACCTGGAGGGACTTATCCGCTCCTGTGCAGCGTGCCTCACCAGTGGGAAGACTGAGCCACCCGCTTCAACTGCACTACAGCCAGTAGACTGGCCATCTACACCATGGGACCACTTGCAGCTTGATATCTGTGGTGAGCTGTACAATGTGCCACACCATCAGAGGTTCCTCGTGGTGGTCTACGACCTGCATTCCAAGTGGCCTGAGGTGGCTCCCATGGGTACGGTTACCTCTGCTGCTGTGGTCAACTTCCTCGACCAGCTGTTTTCCCGCTGGGGCTTGCCTCGTGCAATCACCACGGACAATGGTCCTCAGTTCCTGTCCTTGGAGTTCACCACCTTCCTCGCCAACAAGGGTGTTACCCATATCCGAACCTCTGTCTATCACCCCCAAGCCAATGAGGGGGTGGAACGATTCAACCAATCCCTGAAAAATGGATTGCGTGCTCACATGTCTGAGGGATACTCCCTGATGGCCGCACTGTCACAGACCCTTCTCCACTACAGAGCAACTGCCCACTCTACAACAGGGGTCTCCCCTGCCGCACTCATGCTGAAAAGGGAGCTTGTGCTTCCCCTGTCAAGACTCCGTCCTCCAATGGCCGCGGGCCCACGACCATGCCCAGCAGCAGTCAAGTCTCACGTCAAGAGACAACAGAGTTCCATGAAGCGGAGGTTTGATGAGAAGCACAAGGCTAAGTGGCCTGCTATCGGAGTGTCAGACTGGGTCAGAGCCCGTCGGCCCCACAGAGCTAACAAGCTGTCATCATTCTGGTCAGCTCCGTATCAGGTCAGTCGGCAGCTCGGCCCAGCTTCATTTCAGCTGACTGATGGTTCCTGTTGGCACGCCAGCTGCCTGCGCAGAGTGCCCTCCCCTCATCACCACCCTCACCTGGCAGGGGTGGAGCAGAACAACCCAGCAACTGGGCCGGTGGAGCAGAGCAACCCAGCAACTGGGCCAGACCCTCATGTGCCGGATCCCATTGCGGCACCTCTCGCCCAAGCTGTTCCGGCTGCTAAGTGCCCCGCTCCGGCTTCAGCCCCGCTGCCGGGCCCCCTTGTTCCTGAGGCCCGCCCTGTCAGGGATCGTACGCGCCCTGGGCACTTCGAAGACTTTGTTGCTACCTTCCACGTCTGAACATTCGGATGGGGGGGGGAAATGTTGTGTTTACGTAATACATACAGTTCTAGTTCTGTTATTCAGGATGCCTGTTTTATGTCGCACATTCTGACACTGAAAGGCCACCGTAGAGGTGCGTGTTTGGGTTTCGTTTTCAGAGAAATAAACGAGTGAGTTTATGCATTGAGAAGTTGAGACTAGTCGTTATTTTAGCAACATAACAGTCATCTCACTGTTTGGCTCACGTCAAAGAGCTATCAGGCCTGTTGTGGGCTGTCGAGTTACACACATAGGGACTGCCGGTGGCTTAGTCATCCAGCGTTAGTCATCTTAGTCATTGAACTCTTGAACTCATACACATCCCCCACTTGTCGGTAAGTGACACAAGTTAATCACAGAGTTTTAAACCCTTGACGCTCGTTCGCCTCGGAAACACTGGACTCAATTGGGGCAGATTATGAATGACACCTGACATTTCCTGCGTTTGATGCCGTTGTCATGGTTTCAGCGTGGATACATGAGGGTTCTGCCGCCCGATGGCTCTTGACTAAATTAATCCATTACGGGTCTCCCATGCCGTCTACACACACCTGTCCACCCGCCTGCCTGCTGGCCCCGGGCGAGACCACAACACATATCAAGATGAGATACACTACAATGGCTCGTTTCTGCTGGAGTGTATGTATGTGTGTGTGTGTGTGTGTGTGTGTGCGTGCGTGCCTGTGTGTGTGTGTGTGTTTGTGTGAGAGAGAGTGCATATTGTGGGCAGTGTATGTATTGTGTGTATATACGTGAGAGAGAAACAGAGGGCCAGATGTACTAACGCTTTTGCGCCCATTTCAGGCGTATTTGTTTCGCAATGTGCGTGTAAAATCATTGCGAGGTATGTACAAACAGGCCGCAATGATGTAAAAGCGCAAACTGCCTGTTGCGGGAGCTGAAAGTGTCAGATTGCGATTGTCATGTCATGCATATGCATTCATGGGAGGATCCAGGGGAAAGTGGGAGTAAAAAGATGGGAGGGGAAGAGTAAAGAGCGCCTAGTTATGTATTCCGCGGTATGTACAAAGACTGCTCCTGAAAGTGCATGTCTATTCTGCGCCTAAATACTTCCGCCTTGTAAAAGCAGGTGTTAATCCAAATTGTAGTTCAATGCGTCAATAAGAGAACCTTTCAAAGACAACAGAATCGCTATTTAGAACACCAGTTTTTGTGGTGAAAGTATTTGAACTACCAAAAGCAACCTTAACTTTCGTTGGCCTTTCGAATGTCTTACTTTCACTTTCACGTCATTCACTTAAACTTTCCTACTTGCTAGATTTGACCAATCTTCCATAGCCTACGTGCACAAGTAGTTTGAGTAGAACTACTGATCTTCATTATCTCCCTGCTTGTTTACATCTTATCATGTATGGTATTATTTCATGATCGCTAAAGGTTTGATTCTTTTTAATGTTGTCATCAGTTAACTTCATTCAACTGCGCTTGTAGGCTCTGCCATTCAGCTGTGGACGTTCGTAAATTGCGTTTATGGACGGAGAAAGGCAGAGAAAGGCGCAGTTTACACTAAGGATTGAACGATTGATAAATACGACAGAAACTTGGGTCTGACAGCGTTCGCAATCTGCGGTGTGTCCATGGCGCTGATAACGCTACGTTCGCAAATGTACGTACATCTGGCCCAGAGAGATATTATTACACTACAACAGTGACTCATTTCTGTTAGAGAGAGAGAGAAAGCGAGAGAGAGAGATAGAGAGAGTGCGTGTGTCTGTGCACGTGTGTGTGTGTGTATTTGTGTGTGTGTGTGTTTGTGTGTGTATGTATGTGTGTTTGTGTATGTGTGTGCGCATGCATGTGTGTGTGTGTGGGAGTGTGGATGTGTGTGTGAAGGGCTACTCTTTAGAGTGAGAGCCGACAACCGACAACCAGATAAACGGCACATTTTTGTAGCAGCTGGATAACATGCAGATGAGCAACACTGCGCCTGAAAAATGACCCATTTGAGGGTGTGCCTGTGTATATGTGAGGTCGGGGGTCGGGGGGTGGGGTGTTGGCGGTTGGGGGGTGGGGTGTTGGGGGGTTGGGGGGTGGGGGTGGGGTGTTGGGGGGTTGGGGGGTGGGGTGTTGGAGGGTGGGGTGTTGGGGTGTTGGGGGTTGGGGGGTGGGGTGTTGGCGGGAGAGCCTCCTAATTAGGCATTCTGTGTCGTGCTCACATATGCACAAATCAGCCAATTAAAAGTTGTCCTCCTGTAGAGGCTTCTGCTTATTGGATTTAGGGAAGTGCTTTGGTTGTCTTGCTTAGCGCTGTGTATGGCATGTGAACTGCATTTAAGTCAGACCTTGAACAGAGACGTGTTTTCTTGGTTAAAACCCTCAGCATGACTACTTGGTAATGGGAAACACTGGCACAGTTCTCTTTGTCAGATTTTAAAAGGTGGGCCATTGTTTTAGACTCTTTTGATGCAATAATTAGGCATGGTAACAGAGAGCCATTGTGAATAAATCTGATGAATTAAAA
Organism: Alosa sapidissima; assembly: GCF_018492685.1. Lineage (NCBI taxonomy): Eukaryota > Metazoa > Chordata > Actinopteri > Clupeiformes > Clupeidae > Alosa > Alosa sapidissima. The sequence goes on along the minus strand of NC_055968.1, from coordinate 10,910,264 downwards.
GAAATGAAAACATGGCTTCAGGCTGTGCCACCTACGGTATAATCTATACAATGTGTTTCTGCACCAGATATACTGTATTGAAAAGCATTCAAAGATTATCACTGCAAGTCTTTGAACTAATGAATGCAAACATTTAATATATCCAATCCTGAGAAATTGGGATTGAGCTGTTGCCAGCCTGCCAGGCATTCGGTGCTAGTCTCGCTTCGTCTTGTCAAGTGAGCGGCAGCACAATAACCCTGGCACATCACTTCCCAGTGACAGACACTGTGGGATAGCCCACTCTCTGCCCATGTGTTTTTTTCCCATCCCAGAGTGAAAACATTATTTCTTATGAATACTACAGTGCTGTGAATGCAATGTGCTTGGGCCCTGTCACGGATGGTGGCGGGATTAGCAGTCTGTCAGTCCGTCCAACCCCCCCCCAACACACACACACCCACACACACCAGCCCCATTTACATCTTTCTGTTACTCCTCTATATCTGGCACATTCGTGGTGACATACATTATGAGTGATACGACACTCTTGTCACTGATTAAATTTCCATTAGCCACGCGCACCGTTTGGTGGTCGCCACGGGAGCGGCTTGAGGGGGGCGCCCTCACCCTCGTCCTCCGAGGTGATTGCCAGGAAGAGAGAGAGAGAGAGAGAGAGAGAGGTATGAGGAGGAATAATAACAGGGTGCCATGATTTAAGGATGAGCTCAAGCATTTGCCCACCCTCTCTGGTCTTATTAGGGGCTTTTGGATAGAGATATTGGTGTGTAGGGGAGAGTGGGGTGAGTTGTGCCAGTTTTTACTTAGTGACTTTAAAGGGAGGCCATGATAGTGATGCTTCCAACTACAATATGAACATATATTTCAGGATGTGGTGCATCTCTGGGAACAATCACTTTCAATCTGAAATATAGTATTTAAGAGATATAGCTTTCTGAAAAAAAGTGGTCTTGTGGCACAACTTGTTAACTAAGTTGTGCCTTTGAAGAGAATGCATTGGGGTAAATTGTGCCATCGATTATTGAAGTAAAACAGTATATTTTGATCTCAGACACTGTAATGCTTTATAAAAGCTAGACAAATTCAATACAAAATTACTCATTTAAGGTTTATTTAAAGTTATTTTACAACATCAAATTTTCTACAAGCCTATTGCGCCACACAAGCACATCACAGGTCATTTTTGATTGTCACACCAGTTTCATCCATGTTGTAGATCTTGTGTGGAGGGAAGTCATACCTGAAATGAGATTAAAGTTTTGTTGATCAGAGAAGTTTACAGCAGATTTAGGTGGTTGGATGTGGTTGTGTAGATGTCAACTCTGCCACTGCTACTACCTAGAGATGATGTTCCCCCTCTCATCCAGCATTTCATCGGACTTAGACCGTGAAACATTACTCCTAGTGCCTTTATATGTTCTGCCAGCTCCTTCTCCGTACAGTATGCCTGTCTGTCTCTGTGGCATGATGGTATATCTCTAAAATTGGTCTAAAATTAAGAATGTCACATCGTTTTAGTGATAAAATGTAAGAATAAAATGCACAATTACAATAAAATAACATGTTTAAAACATTATTTATAAGTGGGGGTGAGTTGTGCCACTGGCACAACTTAACCCAGGCCCTTTGGCATAAATCACCCCAACCCCACCATTTTGGAAAAAATGCATCATCCATCAGATTTGAGCTAACATCATGCTAGGTGTATAGACTCATAATGTAGCTTACCAAAGCACTAAAACATGTGTGAAATGTTTCAAACTTGTCTATAACTGTTTTGACACAACAATCAAAAAAACATGATCATAGAAATTTTACTTTGAAAGGCAAAAAACAGTTCTTTTAACTTAAATGTGCTTACCTCTCATGCAATGAGGCTCTCTTCTCTGCATGATGATTGAAATGGCTGAGTCTTCAAAAATGTGTGGTCACATGACCAATTTCTTCTATGGTTTCCTAGAAATAGGGGGTGGCACAACTTCCCCACTGGCACCAATCACCCCACTCTCCCCTAGAGGTATTGACGAAGCATCTTAACGGGGATTACTGGGAAGATGCAATTGTTTGGTGAGTTATTAGTCACCTAACTAGACTGTGAGACTAGTCTGTGACTAGACTGTGAGACTAGTCTGTGTGACTAGACTGTGTGACTAGTCTTTGACTAGAGGTGGCTAGGGTTGGGCACCGAAACACGGTTCTAATATGGCACCGGTGCCGACGCAAACGATAACTGCATGGAATAACAACATGGATTTTGGTTCCTCATTTCGGTCCTTAAATAGCGTTTTAAAAAAAAAAAAAGTTATACGAGGCATCACTGCATGTCATGCGCTATCTCTAACGTCTTGCTCTGATAGCAACACATCCAGATACAGTTAGCTAACATAAACACTGGATGTATAAACCAGAGGCGTGCACCACGTAGGCGAGTGGACAGTGTTTGACAGCTTGCGTGAGCCCAAGTAGCTTACTTTAAAGCAATATCGCAAGCTCCTGTCAAAATCTAGTAGTGGGCCTAACTACACACAAGCAAAAGGCTCCGTACGTTATCGCTAATTAAACTCAGCTGACTGTTGTTAGCGCATAGCCATAGTTGCTGTTAAAATGCCTACTAGGCTAGCCCTGGGAATCTAAACACTTCAACACCGACATGTAGCCTAACATGTTCAAAACTATTGTGTGTTATGGTTAAGACATGAAATTTCTTGAAGCATTTGGGAACACACTGAATTAACTGGAAAGTAGAGTCCCGGTTAGATTAGCTTGCTTGCAAATGCCGTTGTCCATGACCTGGCAGTTTTATGGCAAACCTACCTTATGGCAAACCGCCTACACTGGGTAAACTTGAAATAGCAGAGCTTACCATTGTGTGTGCATGCATGGCAAGCTGTTTTAACATTTAAATGTATTATTCGTAGGAGCAATGAGATATTGATAGTAAATCGAATATAACAGTTCAATTTCATGTTCAAATTTGTCTTATCAATAAAAAAAAAAAGTAATTAATTCTTTAATTTAAAGTAGGGGAGAGCCGGGACGATTTAAACACGGGACGAATGGAACAATCCAGTTTTCTCCGAGTGTAATGATGATAGACAGACGTCCTTCGGTCAAAACATAGAGCATGTTAACCTCCTTCTATCAGCCAAATATCTTCCTGCTATGTCATTTTATCACGGAGTTACTGGCAATAAACAAGTTTTGATGCGCAAAAGTAAACTTCATTAGCGGTTACATTTTTTCGATTATCAATGAGTGTTTTTCATTTAAAGGTTTGACTTAATGCTTATTCAGTAGACCATTTAGTGTTCTCCACAATCCCAGACTTTCATATCGCATCTTCTTTACATGGAAAGCAAAACAAGCTGTAGTGACATATGTCTGTGTCGGGACGATTGAAACACGTGTTTCAATCGTCCCGACCAGGCTGTAACTCCATGTATTTTAATTAAATGCACAAATAGGTGTGTTTAAACAATCATTTATGGAGGTATGACATAGAAAAAGAGTTTTAGGAAGATGAAAATACATTTGGGCCCACCAGGTAGGGGGTTGAGTTTCCCCATGTTATCCTATGGAGACTGACGGCCGGTGGGTCATTAAGCCTACTTATTTGGATGTGCATTGGCCTAACCCACGTAAAAACCTAGTGAAACGACATTTTCAACAATATAAACATGATATAAATGGGAAAGCTTACCATTCTAGCTATAAACATGGCAGAATCATCCACAGGGCATGATATTTCAAAAACCGCTTCATACACGCTTCATGATGATGGCAATGAGTTGTTAACAGACATGCACAAAGACGTATAGCCCTGCAACAATATATCTAAAATAAAACCTTTTGGGAGTACCATTCATGATATGTAGTAAAATCTCGAAGTTGTTGGACGTTTATATGGCTTAAACTGTATGTTTCATTCGTCCCCTTATGTTGTTTCAACTGTCCCGACCAGGAGGGACGAATGAAACATTACACACGTCCCACTTTTGTTGTAATAATTCCTGAACGGTTTTGTTCAAAGCTGAAAATGCATCTGTATTTGACAGAGGACAGATGTAGGTTACTAGTGACCAAATATTAGCTTTCAGTGTGGTACGATCACTTTGTAAATTAGGTTTAATTAAAAAGTGTTTCAACTGTCCCGGCTCTCCCCTACCGGTTAATTTAAAGTACCGGTTCAGGCACCGTTTCGGCACCGGCACCGTTTTAAAAGTATCGATTTAGCACCGGTATCGGATAAAACCCAAACAATACCCAACCCTAACTGTGGCTAGACTGACTGTCTGACTGGTGTGAAAACCGCTGAGTGAGAACAGCACAAGCAGGTGACAGAGCATAAAACAGAAAACACAAACACAAACACAAACACAAACAAACAGAGGAAGACTGTCCTTGACTCTCTAGTGTTAGCTGCAAGCCCAAGCAGCTAATGACCAGCAGGACTAATTAACAGGAGAGGGATGGGTTGCACAGTGACTTGCACCCTCATTAATCCATGTGCAGGTGTTCCAGCCCCCCCCCCCCCCCCCCCCCTCCAGACACACTCCCATTAGCCCCCTCCTCCCCCTCTTTGTGTGGTTGTAGATGTGTGACTGGTGCTGTGGTGTGGCATCGCTAGCTCTGTCTCAGGGGTTTAGCAAGTGTGCATGAAGACAGCAAGAACTAATGAGAGGCACAGCAAGCAGCAGAGGGAGAAGTAGCCAGCAGCCCAGTGTTGTGGGGAAGCAGTGCTGGTTTTAGAAAGACTAAATGCAGAACGCTGGCATAATTTGACGTGCATTAGTTGCTAAAAGGGACTGCATGCAGAGACAGAACATGAAAGGGGCCAAAGAAAAGTAGCCTACACTGAGGGAAACTAGTAGTTATACTGGAGAGAAGACATGCTACATGCTATTGAGTGAAGTACATTAGCTTCTGAATGTGTGCATATTGCCCACTAAACTGTGATTTCACAGCACCTGTAATTAAGCGCATCTCAAAATGAAGTGGATGTATTCGTCTCAAAGGGGAGATGAAGTTATTCATGTCTTTAGAGCTTCGTTATAGGAATTCACACAAACCTTTTGATGTATAAAGCTAACTTCATTATTCAAGATAATTAGTCATTAGTCATACCACATTTCTTAAGCTGTTGAAACCGGATGAAAGTAAATCATATCTGTAATTAGCAACAAAATCAATCTCTTCCAAATGACTGCATGGTTATTAAATCAATCAAGGTTCATTTGTACACTATGTGTGTACACTTTCCTATGTCCAGAATCTGACAGAAGAACATCCATGTCTAGATAGGAGACACACTCCAATCGACTATGTACTGAACAACACGGCCGATGACAATGAAGTGAATTTACTTTTTGTCAAATTTTGTCTACAGTATTTGTCTGGCCTATTATGTCCCACCGAGATCAAAGATAAGGAAAGAGGGAGAAGAGGAATGAAGAGTGGCTTCAATGAATGGCTTCAGTGCTAACAAATGTGTCATCTAAAAGGGTTCCTGTCCATTTGGCATCATGGGCCTGGTACTGTGCATTGTCATTACCAACACCAAATTGCACAAAAAGAGAGTCATATTGTCACATCGCAGCGCCATTAAACCTTATTAGATGAATCGCTACTCCACAAAATATTGGCGCAATTTGGCACCAATCTGAAATGGAAGGAAAAAGGGTATGTGATATTACTGGTGCTCCAGCCGGATTATAGTTGTTCAGGATCATAGAACTCATCTCCCTGAGATAAGTCATTAGAGCTCGTTTCCGCTCTTCAAAGACCTCGGCTCTCAATCTGCTTCACATTTTGCCTCAGCAATTATATCAAAGGGTGATTTGGTAAACACACTGTTGAAGTTCATAGTTGTAAATTTTGTGTGTGTGTGTGTGTGTAGGTGTGTTTGTGTATGTGTGTGTGTGTGTGCGTGCGTATGTGTGTGTGTGTGTGCGTGTGTGTGTGTGTGTGTGTGTGTGTGTGTTTGTGTGGATTCATAAAGCTTAATACTTTTCGCCAAAATGTTCCAATAAAGAGTGCCAAGTCATCCATTTGTCCAGGCAGGATTAATGCTCATAGTCCATCTCAGATGCATGGTGGGACAAGACATTAGTGATGCCAAACGTTAGTAGTGAGGGAGGGGACATGCCAAACGAGTTGCACTACCAGCGTCTCTCAACTCATCTTGCTCATATGATCCTTGTTGCACATGGATATTTGTCATACATATTTGTGCTTCTGATTTACATCTTTCATATCACTCCGCCAGTAGTCCACTGGTGCATTGAGGTCCGGTTCGCCCTGTCGGGACTTATCTTCCCAATAATGACGGAGTTCCATACATTATCCCTTGCCTAACTTTGACAGAATGTAAATGATCTGCATAACATTCAACATTCCATTACAACACCATACCATTCAACAAAAACAGATGACCTTTAGAGATGCAGTTGGTCAGAAATAAAGACAATCATGTATTCTACAGAGCTGTGTAATCAAGTGTTATAACACGAGTATAAGGCCTAGTACTATGTAATAACATGCATCAAGAGTAAGGGTCATTGCTTTGCTGGCTGGTCATTATTGTAAAACAAATCCAGACAGGGCAATCAGGAGCCTAAAGTAGTCAATTATTCCCTTCAGTGATCAGTGACTTGAAAATAACTGACCAGCAAGCACATTGATCGGCCAATCAGAACTATGCAGCAACACTTTATACTAACACATAATAGACCAATATACACAGTAAATCGGCCAGTGTTAATTTTACTCTATGGGTGTTAATTTTAACACTATTCCAGAGTTTATATAATCCTCACTCATCAGTGTTAAAATAACACTTGCCATAGTGTTGCCGTATTAACACTAGCCTAGTGTTTCATAATTAACTCTATCAGAGTTAAAATTAACTCTATTGGAGTGTATCATTAACTCCATCAGTGATTCATAATTAACTCTATTGGAGTAATTAATTCATTTCTAGAGCCATATATTTATCAAAATAAACATATTAAACAAACCACAGCAAATTAATTACTTTTCTTTTTTTATTAACATTTGCCATGATATGGCTCAAATCAATGTGCAGAGGTACAATATATATGTCAAAGTTTGGTCCATAAGCATTTTGTTGAGCAAAGGCCTTATACTCATACAAATCATTGACTTTAACAATAAAACAATGTTCCTCACAATCCATAACCACATATGCATGAAAATGCTCTGCAACACTGAGTAAACATTTCATAAACAAGAAATAAAACAATATAATCAAGAGTTTTTTACAATTTCACAAACTTGTGTTTTGCTTCAAACCTATTACTAGAGATGTGCAATAATGGGCCAATTTTCCATAAGCAAGACAGATAATGCACCATGAAGTGATGTTACATGTGGGTATACCCAAAGTCCTTTTAGGCAAGTCCCTCCACTCAGCAGCCATATTGCAACGCATTTTGGGCACTTTCGGCAGGCTTCACAACACCAATCTTGCTCCAGCGGCAAGATCACAACACATGATTGATTGTGCCAATGTCTTCACAACACACCACATGATTGGCTCAATGTATTTACATGTCCACGTTTTGCCACGGAGGGGGGTGTGATATATGTAGACAACACCATACGTTACAAACTAACCCCATGCATTTCTATGGAGGATTTTTTGAGTGCTGTGTCTCCTCATTAGAAAGTCTACTCTAAAGAAACTCTAAAGCTCATGGTGTTCATGTATTCCAAGGCTCCCGAGCTGTTCTTGACCAAACGCTGCGACACTCGTTGCTTTAGGCGCCATGCCAGATAGCTCGTCCCTCTTCCAGCATCGTAGAAGTGTTCCTGCAAAATAATGTGGGCAAGAACTATGATAATCCAGATCAATAGTTGAACATTATTATTATATATAACCTTAAATGGAAATGAGTAAAATCTTACATAGCCATTGGTGGAGTAAGGATCCCTGAGATTAGGAAACAGTCACAATGCCGAGTGCATATCTTTTTCCTTGACTTCGTACTGGTATCCTAAAAACAATAGGAAAATTATATTAGATATATTCAGACAACATTACAAGCTATAAAATGGAAGAGTGATTAAACATGGATTATGGATAAAATATAGACTTAACGCTTCTTGCCACTAACATTTGCTTAAGTAATATTACATTACATTAGGCTAACACATTTTTAACCAAAGCGACTAACATGGTAGCAGTTTAAGTTTTAAAGCAATTCTCTCAACAATTTTAGGACAATTTAAAAACAGTAGAGTACAGTAAGAATAAGTGCATCAGTGAGTGCTGTTTTTAAACAGTTGAGTGTCAGTTCAAGACAGGTGGTAAGTACTAGGATCAGCAAGACTTGTTGTAAGTAGTGCTATGAGAGGAGATGTTCTCTAAAGAGCTGGGTCTTCAGGAGTTTTTTGAAAATGGAGCCACTGTGTAGTTGGTAATAGATATCCCTACAGCTAAGGTTCTACCTTATAGCATTTATCAACCCCACAATCACCAGTTCAATATTGTTTTTACACAGCAATTCTACTACCTAATACCTGGATTAAAATACATTAATTTAGGGTTTTCTTGTCACTCTGCAGGCAGGTTGTGTGAGGCTATATGTGCACAATAATGATTTTTCATTTTATTTCACATTACATTATTCACCCTATTACATGCACTCTATTTTTCTCACTCAAACAGTCAATTGTGATGTTATGTTACAATGTTCTCTCACTTTGAATGAATGGAATGATAACATTGGATCAATGTAAAAATGGCACTACCACTGAAAAGTCTGAGTAGGGATGTCCTGAGATAACCCCACCCATGGAATCCCTCTCGTTCAGTCAGAAAAGAGTTAATAGTTTGACTGGACCTAACTGTTGTATACAATTAGATTAATTTATTCAAAACAAAACATACCCATGGACCAGGATATTCAGAAGATGCCTTCTTGTACAGTGTGTCAAGGTGCTCTACTATACTCCTCCATTATTTCCTCTCCCATTTAACTCTTCTCCAGAACCTCCTGGACCATCTATGCGTAAAAAAAGAAACAATAACAGTGATACACTTGTAAAGAGAAAACTTACATGCACCCTCTAGTGTAAATCCAGAGTACAAACAAGAAAGCTAAGGGGGCAGCTAGAACGTCAAAAAACAAATGCTATTTAATACCACTGATAGTGCTCAAAATATAATTACACTTCTGTGGTTGTGTGATGAGGGTCTCTACCTAAGTGTACAGAGAGATTATAACAAGACCTGTATCTGAAGGAAGCAAATTGCTTGGCTTCGTGTTCCAGTAGCATGAAATCAGTGGGATTTTGATCTTGCAGCACTGGATCTGCAAGCAGATCTGACTGAATCTAATAAACATACTTTACGTTCAGCCAGATCTGTGCAGAGCTGCAAGATTGAATGTGCCCACTGATTTGACACTACCGGAACACAAAGCCAGGCTTCTGCATTTTGGAGACGAGACAGACAAGGATTTCTCCTAGTGATATTTTAATTTTAAATGCTCACCTGTTTGGCCTTTTTCTGCTGAATCTCCTATGGCAGAGGTGTTCTCTTCTTTTGCACCAGTGGATTGATGTGCCTTGTTTGAAGAACAAGAAAAAAAAAATTGGAATCTTAAAGGGCTGCTTTAAGAAATTCGGTCTCCGATTTTATTTCACTTAATTCAACTAAAGGGTGACAAAATCTTTTTTTTTTTTTTTAACCATAACCACTTTATTTGGCGTGAACAACACATTTTACAATTTTCTTCATCAGGTTTGAACGTGTACCTAAAGCCTTCACGCCAAATAAAGTCAACAAAATATACCCTCCAGTGTGCGATTTATACTAGTTTTTGACTTTTTAATAGTTATACTGCACACCATCAGCACCTGCAAAAGGGCTGTGCACAGGGATTTTGAACTTTGATTGATTTCAAATGTATTTCTTAAAAAGGATCATAAGGATCTGCATTAACTCCAGCCAGGATACAAAGTGTGCGTGTGAAATCATTAAGAAACATGCCTAAGGTCAGGCTGATTCATAGTCTAAACAAGCTAGAAAAAAGAAAGAAAAAAAAGCGTTGCAATATGGCTGCCGAGTGGAGGGACTTGCCTAAAAGGACTTTGGCTAAACCACATAAAACCTCACCTTCTCGAATTTAACTTTGAAAGGAAAAACCAGGCAGCAGTTTGAGGTACTTTTTTCTCCATGGTACTGGACATTGATGAGCATTTTGCTGACCCTGTTAAAACAAAGAAAATGATTACATCAATACAAGAACAACAATGATTTGACTATCAGCAGTATATCAACTAACCAGCAAAGGACTTCTAAACTTTATTCTGACATTATTTACCACAGGTTACCAAATGTTTCAAAAATGTTTCAAGTGTTTTGTCTTAAAATATGTTCATATAATCCCTACTTTTTAAGCAACATGACTGGTAATAACTTAAATAATTTCATTAGGCAGTAAACTCGTCTACATTTTACCATATCCATAAAAAAACTGCTCATAATTTCAGAGAATAAACATTTCTTACTCTGCTCAGCTGTAACGTTATGCCTGATGGGCTGAATATCCTTATGAACGTGCTTGCAAGCTATTGAACCACAATTTCTACAAATATCTAAAATTAGTATCAGCTAGCTAACTTCTATACTCCTTGGCTTACCTGCACCCTTTATAAGTTAGGAAACAAAGAAATTGATCTAACCCAAATAAAGCCAACAGACTCTAACAGAAACGAATACCAGTGCCATACAGAGAATGGAGACTGCACCAAACCAACCAGGCTAACGGTTACCTTACACCTCTGTTTGCTACAAATGCCTAACAGTTAAACGAATGCCCTCGTGGTCTCAGCTAATGTTAGCTAGCAGCAATTTTTTATAACCCAGCAATAGTGTTCAGTTCAACCAAACGTCAATGAGTCGACAGACTGTTATAATTAGTCAGTCAACAGATCCATTTGTGCCAGGTGAGCATTTGGCAGCACACTAACGTTAGATCGCTATGAACAGTGGAGTTCTGGCTGTAACTAATGTTAATCAGCTAGGCTACGTTAGCATGTTAGAGCTATTCCCTCAGTGGGTATTCAAATTCCAACCGTCTTTTCGAATTTCAGAAAGGACTTTAAGACGTTGTCGACTCCAATATTATATTAATGTCAGTTTACAGTTTAAGTATTATAAATTAACATAAACTTAACCATTTCAATTTGATAAGGTTATAACCCACCGAAGTTATGTTAGCTTGCTGGATGTTTTACCAATAATTTTCTGAGCTAGCTAGTGCTAGCGACCTTGCTACTAGCTAGCGACCAAGCTAACGTCACCAATATTTCATAGTAGGTAAAACACGTTGGTATGAAAACATATACCTGTGATGGGACATTACTTAATTGTGTATTTGTCGTAGTTTTCATGCTAGCTTATAGAAGTATAGGGAACAAATGAATTTACCTTTTACTATCCCACGATGTACTTCAATGGCGTCCATCTTCTTTTCAAAAATCTCAACTGAAGGACCGGAAGTGTAAATGACTCCACCCCAGAGTTCGTACATTCACACCCACTTAAAACACTAGGTTGTGAGTTTTAATTACACCGTCGGTGTACATGTTTGTTCAAACAACTCCCGAAGTTACACTAATTAACACTAATGAACACTGAAAAATATGTCTCTGAAAAATTAACACTTAATAACACTGTCAATTTTACTGTGTATATTCATAACATAACTGATAACATGCTAAAGTGTAAAGGTAATTATACTATATATTGTTTATTGTGATATACATTACTACATATATAGCATGATGATTTATGTACTGTCTAATTGTACAGCTTACAGAAGATATGTCTATCTGCATTCATAATGCATAGTACATGTTCAGTTCCCTCTAATCCATTCCTTTTACTTATATGTCGATAGAATCATTTGATACATTAAGTGTACCCACTAATATTGAAATGATAAGTGATCACAATTAAGTGTTTTTCTTTAATGTCCTTTATATAAACCCCTCACCAAGAGCTGAATGTTTGGTTGAGAGAAAGCTCTAGAACAGTGGTCACCAACCTTTTTGAGCCCAAGATCCCTGACCTCGCCCTGAACAAAGGCAAGATCTACCATGAAGCATCAAAAGAGAGTCAAAACTAAAATACTTCCAATTTAAGGCCTTTTATTTAGGCAAATGTATCAGGTCAAAAATATCACATCCTCCACCCCCTTATACAGGCGTCAATGAGATAACAACACTTAACAGTCTTTACTTGCATGATTTTGGTTTTGATTTTTTAATTGGAGTAAGTGTTTGTGAGCACATCATGATAAATAATGTTTGATCGCTATTTTGGTATGAAGCATATTTCACGTAATGAATGCGCACTCTAGAAAGTGAAAGTAACCTGCCTAGGCCTAAAATCCGCTTCGTGTGTAGCTGTCTGTGCACGTCCGTAATCAATTACATTCAAATGTAGAACAAATTCCTGACGGTTCCTGATCGCTATACTTTCGTTTTCTTTTTCTGTCAGTTAGCAGTTGATGTAGAAGCAGCATCATTTGACTTCAGCGGTGACAAGTCCTGTTGCGAGAGAGAGAGAGAGCGCACCTGCAAAGTGGTGCTGTGCGCGTGTGTGTCTGAATGGGGTTACGTTCGGTTCAAGTCAGAAGTTGGTCCGTCCGGTCCCACATTCACGCTGCTCCAGTATTAGATTAACTTAAAATATGTGCAGGAATTTCTCGCATTATGATTGCTAGAGTTGCGGGTTTTGAATAAATTATTTGATATACCCGCAATCCCGCACTGAAATTTAGGCCCTAAAACGCTGGCGAACATGCGTGAATTTGTTGACTGTTTTTATTTTTCCTGTTATTCTCGGGATCTACTGAGCAAGTCCTAAAGATCTACAGGTCGATCGCGATCGACGGGTTGGCGACCACTGCTCTAGAATGTCTGTGTCGGTGCAAAGAGAAAGTGTGCTTCCCTGTTGATTCCATGATAAGGTGTTGTAATAAACTCCATTGTACCGAAAGCAATAAAATCTCTTCTCTGGTTATTCACTCACTTCAAGGAAAAAATCACTGTGTGGAGATAGGGCCTATTATAAGCCCCAGAAAATATATATATAAAAAAGGAACAAAAACACTCACATGAAATGGAGTAAAAATTCTATGGCAGGGAGAATATTTCTGTTGACCTGTCAAGGGGCCGTGACTAACAGGCAGTTTCTTTTTGAAAAGGTATAACAAGTCAACATGTTTGTGTACAGTGGTAGCAATGTGCTGAAATGACCAGACAAAAAACATTCCAACGGTCCATCATCAACGTCCATTTATTAGTATCAAACCACTGCTACAAAATGACATCAAACATGATGAAAGTGAACTTGCATACGTGCTATACACAATGTAAGCTTTAAAGTAATTAAAGTATATGAATTTTCTTTTATTCTTTTTTTGTTTTGTTTGACAAATATCAATATATATCAATGCCACTTAAAGCCATATATGTCATTCCAGTGATCTAAAGCCTATAAATATACAACTATATATCCCTGGTGGCTAGGACCTCCATACACATTTGAGTAAAGATAACCATTTAAAATTTCTCATCACAGATTTTTTCAGCATGATGATTTAAATGAAAAAAAGAAAAATAACCAAAAGAAAAATGTGTCTTTCCATTACCGTCCAATCACATTACTTAAGGAAGCCTTGACTTGTAGTGAAAGAGAAAAAATAAATTAATACATTTTCCAAAAAAAACAAAACAAAACAAAAAAAACACATGAATTGATCCACAACAACGAGAAAGGATGAAACATGGCTGAACTAATAACAAATGTCGCTCATTGTAAACTTGTAATACTACATGGTCTTGCGGATTAGTCAGTCTGAAGGCTATTGATTATTTCCCCTCAAATAAACACATGATCATACTGAACGGCAACAATAAGTTAAGCTCTGATGCTCGGATGACAGTCAATACATTAAAAGTGGAATGGATCTCGGTTGCCTCATTGTACATTATCAAAGAACAAGACTCAATTTGCTGCCAGTCGCGCGATCGTGATTTCTCCTTGCATTGGACCTCTCCCAACTGACTGAATCTGATTTAGAGCATGTTGTATGCTGACAGCTGAACTTGTCGTACAATAAACAAACTGGCCCTATGTGCTGTACATTTGCCTGCAGCGAGGAGAGGAGAGGAGAACAGAGGACAGGATTAAACTGTTCTGTTAAATATTTTGAATTGCGTCAGTCTGCACCATTGCTTAGCAAACTTATTTTCCAGCTCACTGGGAATACTGAGGGCCATGTTAACACTAAATAGGGAGCCTTATAAGAGCTCTGTGTTCTCAGGTTGGCAGTGTGTGTGTGTGTGTGTGTGTGATGGAAGATGGGAATGTGGGTGGTGGGGGCCGTGGTGGTGGTGTGTGTGTGTGTGTGTGTGTGTGTGTGTGTGTGTAGAGGCGGTGGGTGTAAACTTCCTGATAAAATAATTAAAACACATTCATGTGACATTTTCTCTTAAAGTTAATGATCAATGTTAATAACTTAACACCAAGCTTGCAGCAAGTGCACACAATGGCGCTTGTTTTGCAAATCTACATGACTACATGGAGCTTTCAAATGTTAAACACGTTTAGAGCGTTAAGAGAGAGTGGGTGGCTATATAGGTAGGTAGACAGAGAAGAAAGCTTCGCACCCTGCAGAATGACAAATGTCATGGCGTATCGTGGAGTCTGATTTCGCGTGTTATTTAAATAGTTTGAGAAAAAAGAAATAAAAACAAAGCTCCCATGAGCTCCGCAGAGTGCTCCTGGATCACTGAGAGCTGTGGAGGCAGCCACCCCTGCCCCCTCCAAACACCCTTGGCAAAAACACTTACAAAGGCACAGGAAGGCTTTTAGGAGCCGCGGGCGTGGGTCCGGAGGAGTCAACGCTCCTGACCTCACCTCACCGCTCTCCCCCTTTTGACTTTGTGAGAGATGCCTTGGTAATGAACAAGGCAAGGTGAGAGACTGAGAGAGAGATGGAGAGAGGGAGAGAGAAGAGAGATGGAGAGAGAATAGAGAGATGGAGAGAGAAGAGAGAGAGGGAGAGAAGAAAGAGAGAGAGAATGGCTTGAGAGGATTTTAATCATGGTAATGTACCCCCACCTTGTCCTAGCTAGCAAATGGCATACATCATATACGTCTCGACAACAGGAAATTAACCGTTGGCAGAGTGTCTGTTTTGGCGAGCGCGTCTGAGGAGAAGAATGGGCAGCAGCGATGCGAATGTTCTCCGTTATCGTCACCACACCAGTAAAAGTGTGTGTGTCCCAATGAACAGAAATAATCTACAGGAGGACGATGGGCGGGCATGAATCACTGACTGCAGCTCACGCTTCTGAACCAGATATGGTCTTTTCCCTAGTGCATTTGGATTGGTTTTGTTTTTTCTTTTTTAAAATATCAAAATATTCGTTTATTAAATTTCAATGACTGTTGAGGAAGGTATACAGCATTGAGTGGCCAAACATTTGTAAGTCTTGGCACTGTGCAAAGTTTCTGTATCGTAACATCAGCTTAGAATCTCTGAGGTTAGTTGTTAGATGCTTGGACAGGTTGGAGATAATTAAGGAGAACTTAGGCTCAGTTAAAAAGCAAACATGCATCGACATGAGAAACTATATATATATATTTTCGGTCACATTTAATTTCTCAAACATCAGCTGTGATCAACTGTGTCTTTGGGCTGTATCCTGTCTGTTTTCCTCAATGGTGAGACAGGATTGGATCTGTTTATGAACATAAATGTTTGAGTAGCAATAAAAAAGAAATCCATCATTAACGCAAGATGAACTTGTCCAATACTAGCAACACACAAATCAAATGATGAAGTATGAGTTAACTGTATACCATGCATAATTAAACGTATATGTTTGATCTGTATGGAAATCACACTCACTTGAGGACATTCACGTTAATACAATGAGCAGATCTTTTAAATGTAACACACACACACAAAATAATGAGTTTCAACATGAGGCTTGAAGATGGTATTTAACTTCTCAAATACTTTAAAGGCACATTCAATACAGTACATGTTCCCCATGTAGACTCAGGTTTGATCTTTGCTTGGTAATTAAGCAACGAGAAAAAGGAAACATCAGACGTCTAGTCCTCATTCAGAGCACTGACCATGAGTCCAAGTGATTAGCGTCGTTTCAGGTGAGGTCAGAGAGGGTCCTAGTGTTTCCTCTAATTCCGCCTCGGACGCCCTCCCGTCCAACACTGGGGCACGGGCCAGTCATAATTAAAAGAGCATTTAAACACCCCTTATCAGACAGTGGAGGATTTAAAAGGCTGCTAATGATAACCCAGGCAGAGAACCTTTTTCGCTTCGTAAGGGGGAAGACCACTGCTGATGCAATATGGCTTCTATTTGATAAGCAGGGAAAAATAAACCTCTCTGATTGGTTATTTTGCTTAGAAAAAGGGGGGTCAGCACAACAGGTCAAGCAACTTTGAAATTTTGTGTACACTTTACTATTTTAAAGTCTCGGGGGAATTCAGTCAAGCAATATAAAGGCTAAAGAAACGTCAAACTTAGCCCAGTAAAAGCCCCTTCATCAAATTCCATCCCAAATGTTACTGATTAAAAGCTTCGTAAAAAGGTCATAGGTGTAGCATACAAACACCCCAAACAAACATAGTGGTGGCACACTGGTGTCTGCAAAAGACCGTGAAGCTCAGCAAAGACATTCACCTCGAAAATGCCATTTTAATACAAATGCTTTGAATGAATTTCTTCTTATGAGTTTAATCTGTTGCTACAGGTGAAGTTAGTGGATGAATTAGGCTGTATTAATATATTGCACAACACAGAGTTGATTAAGATGTCTTTTTTATGCAAATATATGCTGCGTCTGTATAGATCTGTCAACTCTAATACTCACAGGGTAAACATGGGTTCATTCACAACGAAACAACATTTATACTCATAGAAAGCCATTAACATAGGTGTTGAGAACACAGACCCCATTCTACGGTGCAGTCACCACTGTGCCAGGTTTAAAACAGTCTCACAATATTTTGTTACACAGTTATACTCAACAGAAGTAGGTGAAACAGAAAACCATTATTATGCAATACATGGTAAGTACATTCCCAGTGATGTAATGAAATCGCGTCATCATAACATTCCTGAAACTGGTTAAAATATCGTCTTGTGATAATTGGCCACCTTTAAAAGACATTAATTTGACATGCAGGACAACCATATTTTCTGCACATCGTCACCCACACAGCGAGTGTGTAGGAATGTCGAGGTCATACTAAAGCTTACCCCTGGCTTCTACAGGTTAGATAAAAAATGAATTCTACTGCCTTCAAATATACACACAAGTGACTCATTTCTACAGTATGTTACTGGTTCACATCCTCTGAGTTTTCAAAAAGTAGATAATTGGATTACAAATATTTTTTTTTCTTCATTTTCATCTATTTATTTGACAAGAACCAACTGCATTTATGGCATCTAAAATAACAGACAAACATTGTAAACTATGTCTTACTGTACTTCTCTCATTTGATAATCATTTCACATTTTTGTTCGATGTGTGTTAATGCTTTTTAAATGAGGTTATTGAACAATGTTTCCCCCTCCCTCCATATCTATTATGTCATATTTACTGTATAAACAAACAGAATATATTGCAAAAACCTATCATAAATCTCTTCACAAACAAACAAATGAAACATACTGATAATTTTATTTAAAGTAAAATCCCTCATAGCTTTGAAACAAAATTAAAATAACTTACAATAACAGCAGACATGGTGATATATTCAGTCACAATAAATACTGGTCAAATCCCCCCCCCCCCCCCCAATCACTCTGAGAACACTAGTAACATAATCCCGTACTGTAAAGGAAGATTAGCAAACTCAAAAGAACTCAGTCAAGTAATTCTGTTGTTTAGAATAAGTTATGTCAATGTGAAGTGTCAAGTTTATTACACAAAATTGACACTACATGTTGGCATAACCTAACCCTGTCAGCTCATCCTGTTTGACTGATTTATGTCGAGTGTGCTAATATTTTACAGTGCATGTGCTTTCTGAAGGAGACAAATAGGCCAGGAGAATACTCTTTCATAATCTAACACATAATTCATTCTTGTGAACAACCCATGTGATCCTATTCTTTTCCACTCAGGTAATGGTTTAAACACTGATTCTGTTTGTCCTTTATGAATGGAGCAGGAGGAAAGAGAGTGACACAGCAATCTGTTTTCGGAGTTAAACGACAATATCTCCACACTGGCTTTAACTTTTTTTGGCACGGATAGGATTTTGCTGCTGGCAGACTCTTTGTCTCTCTCTCTCTCTCATTCTGAGTTCATAATTAAATTCTGGATGGATAAAAAGGAAATAAAAAAGTAATACTCTGGATCGTAGGGATTGGCGCTTAAACAGATAGCCAGTGGTGCATTCAGCCTGTTTAGTGTGACTTCTGCCTCTGTTTTTGTCCTGCTTCCTCAAGCTTTCAGAAAGGAGCATTTTGCTGATGCTGCAATGTTCTAAGAATCCATTAGAGACTCATTAAGTGTTCATACCTGTATGGTCCCACTCTCAGCAATAACACTCTCACACGTCTAGTCATCTGTTTGCTTCTACCTCTCTGTTTCATTCATTCATTCATTCATTCATTCATTCATTCACACACATCTTCAGACACAATACTACCCAAACCGCAATCGACCTGGGATATTGTGTCAGAAGATTCAGAATAACAAAATTACCCACGATGCCATTTGACTAAACTCAAACGTGAGGGGAAAAAGAAAAGAAAGGAAACGGGAGGCCTCTCCCAGATCAAGCTGGATGTAAGGTGTTATTCTGGGGTCAGAGGCTTCGGAGGTGAAGGTCAGTGGCTGCTTAATGGTTTGGTTTAAATGAATACGAGGACCTAGGTGACAGTGTTGACATTAGTATGCAAACGATGCTCTGGCGCACTGAGTCCCTCTTCCCAGTCTCTTACACAAACACGGAGCCAATTAGCAGCCATTCCTCCATCGGTGGAAAAGTATGGCTAGGATTGTTGCTTTGAGGGGGTGACAATGTGAACTGATTCACAAAGTGGGTAATCAGAAAAATATGCGAAAAAACCAACCAAAAACAATTTTGTAACTATTTACAATGGATATAATTCCAGAGGAAGAAAACTGAAAATCTAAATCAAAAACAGAAAACAAACAGACAAACAAACAAACAAACAAAAGAAACAAAAACAAAAGCAAAAAATGACCATCCCCAAAACAAGTAACGCTGATTATATCCCACGCTGCTTTTGAACAAACTCTACCAGATTAGGCCCGGCAATCAGCACAGATTGGTGAAATCGCTGGAGGGCATTTCCTTTACAGTCATTTTGTGTGTGGCCGGCGCAAAGCGACGCGGTGCGGTGCGGCGCTGCCGTCTGTGGACTAGTAAACAGTGACGACGCAGGACAGCACCAGGATCAGGTATCGGCAGGACAGCAGGACGCCGGCGCTCCCCGTGCTCCCATATGGTGCCGTGTTGGGCGCTGTGAACAAAAACAAGAGACACTGATTAGGACGCCTGCTTCAGAGCCTGCCAAATGCCTCCTCTCCCCCCAATAAGCAGCCATTGATCTCACAACAGTTATATTGAAAGCCACATTATTTTCACTGCAGACATTCAGCCGAGCATTTATTTGTGTGTGTTTGTTTGTGTGTTGTGTGGCATGCTTCCCCGTTTGTAATGCTCAGATCTGAGACCTAATGATTTTTGTCTCCTGTACAGCCTCTCTGGAGTGACTCGCGGGGTTTTTTGTGGACACCCGGTGATGCTGGATGCTGAATATGAAGAAAAGCTGGGAGGCACTGACTCACAACCCACTTTACTGAACGTTCATCCTCATTTCTGGGATGGCCTATAAGCAGTCCAAGGATGACTTCACACAATCATGGATAATATTGCTTTAAGGGTGCAATTATTTACAAAGAGTGTGTAATTTATATGATTGATGTGAACCTTCCACGCATGCATGCACCTGCACACGTGAATGCACACACAAACACTCACACACCCACAAACACTCATACGGTCACTCACTAACATGCACGCACGCGCACGCGCACACACACACACACACACACACACACGCACACTCAAGTAAGCATAGTGAGTGAGATTATTTGTGTTTGTTCAACTTGAGCAGAACATGATTGCTTTTTTGTATGATGTTATTGACAACAAAGAAAGGATCATTGCACTTCTTTTTTCAATAAATGAGCTTTTCATTACAGTGCCATTGATTATTCAGTTGTATGCACTGCAGATAATTAGAGGCTTCACAGCAGATGCATTATACTAAAACTATTCTTATATGAAAAAGAACGAGAAAAAAAAAACACTCTGTGACAATGCCACACGTTTTATTTTTTTTCCTGGATATTTAGTGTTTGCCAGGAGACAAACTGCAACTCTCCAGAACGAAAACGACAGCAAACAGAGTCGGTGGTTGGAGTCAGAGGCGGCTGAATCGCAGGGCGAATTTGTGGAGGTAGCGAGCAAGCAAGCAAGTGCATATAAAATGCATGGACAGGCTTGGAAAGGAAACTGCTCCGCAGACGGCAGCCTCACTCAACCCTCACCCATAGCACAGGATAATGACACAGTTCTGCTAGGCTGCGAGAGGGAGATGGTAACCATGGAAACAGCTCATATCCTCCGCCATACACCCCCTTTTTCTCTCTTTCTTTTTTTACCCCCCCCCCCCCCCTCCATCCTCTCTCCATCCTCATCCTCCATGGTTCTCTGTTTTCTGTTCTCCAGTGCTGCCAATGAAACAAAATAATTTGTGCCATAAGCACCTGCTACAACAGTTAGGCAGGAGTTCTTCATCAAAAGTGGGAAACAGCATATGGCCAGTGAAGGTCTAAAGGACTGTGGGCCTTTTCTGCCCAGTGAGCTGTCCGGCGTGATCTGTTGGTTTGGGTGAACCTCTGCATAATTGCCTTCATTTGAGGAATGATTCGGCTTTCAAAGTCTCTGCAACTTTTATCCGGGACCAGAAGTAATTAACGGGGCCGGCCAGTCACATGACCAGTTCCATCGCAGCACTTCATTTTGTACTTGTTTAATGTCCCACTGCGTCTAAATCAGTCAATGCTGTGGGGCCTCCGCCGCCTGCAACAACACTTGCCGTTTTAATGAACTCTTCTGTCCACATACTCTGGGCTAAACAACATGGCTCCCCTTTCATTATCCGTTCAGAGCAAACTCAAACATAACTTATCAGAGTGTCTTTTCCAAATCTTATTTCAAATCATTTACATACATACTCAGAAAGTGTGTTATGTTTTCAGACCCTTTAATTACTTAGTGCATGGTTTGCCTTGAGGATGGTCCCTGTCTCTGTCCTAGTTAATGCACTTGTAATAGCAACCTTCCCAGCAATTACTGCAAGGTTACTCATAAAAACCTTGTTGACACAGATTGCATCTTTTTATGTATAAGCAAACTCAATGATTTTATATGGTTCAGTGGCGTGTATCATCTTCACAGCCGATAGCCCCTGAGGAAGTAGCCCAGCAACAGTTTCATCAATGACACACAAGTTGGGGCTGCGCACATGTTAGGAAAGTAGGGCGACTGCAAACAATATTTTTTCAAAAAGATCCATTAAAGTGGGTTTGAGACTTTGGTGATTTATACCAGTAAGACACTTATAGAACCTAAAGAGGATGACCAGCTGACAGTATTGATGACGCTGAGACATGTTGTGAGATTACAGTTTTTTCTGATTGCTTAAGCACATTTTTTGTAACTATGGATTTTTTTGCAAAACTCTACACACAAATGGCAAAACCTCTCACCCAATCAGCAAAACATCGTAGTTCTCTTGCAAAAGCCAACACACCTTGCTTAACTCTTCACACCTTCGTAAAAATGGTGTTTTCGTATCAAACAGTAAACACAAGCCATCACAATAATAAGCACACAATGTGCCAACTACACACTGATGGTCTGAATAAAAAACACATCTGGCTTTTGCTTTCTCTGTGCACAAGGTAGACTATGTCAGTTTGAGGTCATACTTTTGTCATAGTTCTGTAAACATACAGGGATCCAAACTTTACTGTAAGTATTGGTGTTTATTTACATACATCAAAACAAACACACGTCTGTTTTTCCAAGTCAAAACACAAAATAGCAATTTCACTGAGACAAAACAAATCAGTCTACATCGGGTCGTCTCTCTCAAAATTCTGTCTACATCACATGCAATGTCCTAGTCCAAGGCACCGGGAAAAATATATTCTGGAATGACGTATCCTGGCCTGAGATGACAATATCCCCACATGAGACTGTTTTTTTTGCTGTAAAAGGGCTATTTCTTTCTCTTCTCACTCTTCCTGTTCCCTCCATTGTACCCATTGTACATTACCTGTGGCTTATTTATAGTGCTTAGGCTGATTGCAAAGTGAACTAATTATCTAAAACAGTTTTCACATGAGAAAGTGTGCCAGAGAGTTGGCAAAATAGTGTAAGTGCAGTGAATTGTGCCTACAGTTGTGCAAAGTGTGTGTTACAAAATTGCAAACTGAGTGCAAAGCAGTGTTTGTGCTTTTAGTTTTGCGAACTCAGTGAGTAGTTTTGCTATAAGTATTAATAGTTTTAGAAATTGTGCTATAAGAATCACAGTTGTGTTTAAGCATTCAGAAAAAACTGTAACATTGATTACGTAATTAGATATATTTCAAAATTGATTATATACTTAGACTGGGTGACATATGTTGCATCCTGTGCTATACTGTGACTATTTTTTATATTAATTCCTTCATGAGGTTTTACTAGACTGCTAGACTTCAAGATTGAATTCCTTATTTTTTTTTTATTTAAAAAAAGATGATTTTAACACCTATTTTTTACCCGGGGTGTCAATCAATGTGGACGGTGTCAGTTCACAATGCATAAATTGTCAAGCATAACATGCATTTGACACCATATTCTTACATAACCTCATCTCTGCCTCTGACCAGAATTCAGAATCTTACGAGTTCAGTGTACTAGTCTAGTGTTAGTGTACTATTTCTAATAAGCAAATTATAGTAGAAAGTTTTTTTTGTTATTATTCAATATGATGCAGAAGAATAAGACTGGATAATGGGACAAATGATGGATTAATGAATCAGCAAATTTGGTCTTATCAGTAAATCCATGACTTTGTATGACAATGCATCCAGCAATTAAACCAAGGCTATATAATCTGCTCAGTTTGACAACCAACTGACCAATCTTGCATGTCTGGGTCTACATTATCCTATTAATCGAGTTTAAATTACCTCAACACCCAATCACACATCGCACTGATTCTTGATTATGGTAATTGTGAGAATTAGATGAGCAAGACACAAGTGAAGAATAACAATTAGTCTCTCGCGACATCCTCTAATCAGATCTCAGATTTGTATTTGTTTCTCCTTTGAATTGTTAATACATTTGAGCACAACGTTACTACTCTAGAGAGTGTTTGGAAAACAAAATGAGAGATCTAATGGTTCCTCAACGGCTAAAAGCTTTGCTATGCACTTGGCTCTGGGGATTCACTGATGCTGATGCCTTCTTAAACATAGAGAGAGTGCAAACTGTGGTTCCCCTGTTACATCTGGAGAAAAAATGGGTGTTTGTAACTCCAATTCCATCTTTAGGGAAGGAATGATAACAGTAAGTTGGCAAGCTAAATGTGGAACAACAAACAGCAGCGAATACAGAGAGAATCGTTTTCCTATGATTGCTGGATTGATGCTGGATGTTCACTGCCTTCTATGATGACAGTCAGGTAAATTAAACTGAGTTTAAGATTAGTTCCATTTGTTCTTTTGAGTTTAGGATTAGTTCCATTTTTTCTTTAGGGACAAGATCCTAAACATGGGAGTAGTAACTTGATGTATTTTATTACTCTGGTTAGATGGTGGACATTTGTCTTCCTTTCTGGACAGTCTTGGACATTTCCTTGCTGCAGCACTGGAGTGTTTTGGAGGCGATGGACGAGGGTTGTCTTTGAGTGAAAGGTTCATTGTCCTCAGCTATCAATCGGTCACTTTTAGTCTCCCTGATCCTCTCCTGCCAACTTGATGAAACACTTCTCAACACTGGCCCTACAGCATGCTCAACGTGCCTGTGTCCAGCCTAGCTCTAAAAATACAGCTCACTTCAACTTTAACTGCTCTACCGAGAGGAATTTCACTTCTCTCCACATAATACATCCCTGATAAGCTTACGCGGCAAAACAAAAACTACTAAAGTCTCCGCAGAGGCGCACAAATGGCTGAAATACCACACAAGGAGATAGGCTAGCAAACAAACAGCTCACTCAGATTCAGATTTACTGTTAAACAGCAATCCATACAATATGATATATGAATACATGACACATTAAAACATTATAATACATACATATACTAATGATGTGTCAGTGTGTGATGCCCTTGTTGACATACACCTCTACAAGTGTGAGCAGTGACTTAAGTTACACTAGTAGTTTGACTATACATGGCCATTTTAATGACACACTGAACTACAAGAGTCATTTTAATGACACACTGAACAGTTGTTTAACAAGTACTGATTCTCTGTAAACTATCAAATCACGATTAACTAGTCCTGAATCTCAGTCAACTGAAACAAACCACCACAACAAACCTGATTTAACCCTAAAATGTATCACTTCCTGCAGTCTTAGCTTTGAGGAATCCAGCTCAATGTTACATCTGACTATCAGCTGTGTAAATAGATAGCATGCAACCAGACACACTTGTTAAAATTGAAATAAATCATGGGCCGTACTAGTGAGATGAAACACTTCTTTTGAGCACAAACTACATACCTCAGTTCCAGACACAGTCAACATTACAAACTCATTACGTCCATATTATGTCCACTATAAGCAAGATATGGACAAAGAAAACACATCTCAGCAACAAAACCTATAACTGTAAAAGTGATATTAACCAAATGAATATGTGCACAGTATATGTATTTGTTGACACTGTGGACAGTGAGATACCAAACACCTTTTAGGCAAGTCCCCCCGGCCATCTTTGGGCTTTTATAGGGCAACTCTTTTCCTATTCAAGTGAATGGGGACGCCCTGCATTTCTACAGTATGGAGGAATCTTTGAGTGCTGCGTCTCGTCATTAGAAAGTCTCTGGAGATAGTTTCTAGATGTAGGGTGATGGTAAGGTGCAAGGTTAGGAGGGTAAGGACTTGTGATGGCCTGCTGGCCCTGCCTAGTGTGTGTGTGTGTGTGTGGTCTGTGTTCCAGTGGGCATGACTTATTGTGTTTGTTCTATGCAACATGCAGCACCACACATCCCACTCATCTATACAGTACACACACACACACACTCGCTCTACCAACTCTACTAGTTTCCACACCTTTTGTTATATCTGACCACATTTGCGTTGTATCAATTTATCAGAATAAATCACCAATTTTGTTGCCTTAATACGGTGTCCTTTGTTTTTGTCATGCTTTTCAAGCCAGATCATAACAAAATGGGGGCAGGTATATCTATTTTTGGTTATGAGCAGGTGTGTGTACCATCAAAGTTTCACTTAGGATTAGGACAAAAAGGTATATCACAGTTAATTCCGGGTAAATTGAGAATCAAGACTAATTGACTGCAATAGCAGGCTCTAATAAGCAACGTGAGAATGTAGTTGTCAAAAAATAAATAAATAAAAGAACGCTAAGGCAATTACTGGAATCTGCCTCAAATGAATATATGCACATGTTAACATGTACATAAGTGTGCCTAAAATACAATCTCACACAGAATCTGTATGTTTTCTTTGCCGTAATGAACCTAAAGAATTACGCCAGAGAGCTAAATATAGCGCTCACAGGGTGAAGAGTAGTGTGAAGCTGATTTTAGATCTTACTGTACCTTTGGGTTATCAGCACACAGTCAATCCCTATGAGAATTCAACAGAGGCACCGACTTCCTTCAGTATCCACATCAGATGGAAAATGAAGGGGTAGGGGGTGTGGGAGCTACATGGTGGTGTGTTTATGTGAGCAGCTTAGAAGAGGTGTGCACACGTGTGTGTGTGTGTGTGTGTGTGTGTGTGTGTGTGTGTGTGTGTGTGTGTAGGCATAGTTGTCTCTTTGGCCTTGAGCATGACTTAATCAGCAGCACAGCGGGGCTCTTTAAGGCATCACAGAGACTCCATGCACAAAGAGAGCGCAGGGAAATCCAATAGAGGTCATTTCCAGGCAAATTAAAGCAGGACAGACTCAACACCCCAGTGGCTGCTGTACATATGGGCTTTACATTGGGAAGCTGTGCATTTGAAATCAACATCAAACTTCACACACTGATGCAGCCGATATGTCTCACTGAGTCAGTTACTGTCTTTTTAAAAAACTGCTGCCAAACTAATCTAAATGGGTTCAAACACGACTTCCCTTAGCCCACTGCAGTGACACTATAAAGTACAGTATAGTCAGAGCAATGTAAACTGGGAAATATTAAAATTGATAACTTAATACATCAGGTGAGTTTTCTTTTTTGGTAAAGCAATATTTAGTGGTACAGCGGTCAAATCTTCCCTTAGAGCCCCCCCCCCCCCCACACACACACACACACAGACACCCAGGTGAGTTATTGTAGTTATTAAGAGATGCTGTTTTCAGGGTTAGGTATCAGGCTGTGGTAAAAGTAAATTAGAACCTATTGTTCAACTGTATACTGATTATTACTATTTTAGGCTGCCTTCAGTGGAGTCTTTACAAACTCACAAGGGTGTGTTTAAGTAAACTAGAGCTGACACTATAGTTGCTACTATAATGATGCCATATTGCTTTCTGAAAGCGTAAGCGCTTTCATTAGAATTCCGAAAACATTTTAATGAAATATTAAACAAAGTGTGTAAAATTGCTCATTAGATAATTACCAGCAAACTAATTCATTGCCTGACATAAAGCGCATGGTGCTTGCAGATACTCTCTTTTCATCCACAGAGGCCTCTATAGAGGATGCCAGGCTGCCTCTGACACATACTAAGCAAATACTATCAGTGATCACTGCATAAGAAGCTGTTTTGAAGATCTGTGTTTTTCAGATGTAATTACAACTCTAAGCGCAAGACTTTTAAACAAGACTGAAAATATTCCAGACGTAATTGGAAAGATCCTATAGAAACCGATTAAGTGGGCGAATAACACGCTCGTATTGATATTCCGTCACAGTAATTCTTTCATCATGGTTTAGGGCTCAAATTGATTCGCTTGTAACCTGACCGGCGAGGAAGATTTTGGCCCCGCTGATGCAGAGGTCACTTATCTCCCGGTCGGACTAGAGGGGACGGCTGAAGAACGCTTTGCACTCAGTACCTGCCGGGAAGATTAACATCGCTGGCACTGCTTGCGATGGCAGTAAGCAGAACCCTAATAGCTGTTACGCATGATAGCCCCATAAGTATCCCACAGACACGTATGCTTGCGAGTGAAAGCTCTAAGGGGAGGGGACCAAATGCACATATGGCTTTTATATCTCGTTAAATATACATATAAACGTTTTGAGTTACGACAGGTGAAAGCACGGAGATGTATGCTACGCTACGCTATGCTAACCTGTCAGCTGCTGGAGGTTTGACCTGGGGAGGTCACGAGTCAATGGGGGTAAGGTGTGCCCGCCCATATACATTATTGCTCTATTAGCCGGAGACTAAGGGTTACCTTAGGGCCATAACGGATGAAATATTTTTCCACTGCACAGCAAGAGAAAAAAATAGAAAGAAAGAGAGAATGAGAACCTGGACCCCTGAATCCGCTCCATTTTATTTCTAGCGCCTGGCTGCTTGCAGCCCTGGGGATGTGGAGATAAAAGCTATAGTGTCCCTGAGTAAGCTGCATTCATTCAAGCTCCCGGGTTATTTAACGCTCCTTGGAGGGAGTGGGCCTCCCTCCGCATACTAAAAATCAATTCAGCCAGAGCTTCCCAATCTCCGGCCAAGCAAGAGGATCATTTACAAACAGTTAAAAGGAGACAAGGGAGATGGCAATTTATCCTCCAGAATCTTCTGCCATTGTGCAGCTCCTGACATTTCCGCATATCAATCCACTTCATCTGCATTCCAGTGCGAAACACACTCAGCTGTTTTAGTTATTTGCGGGTCGCCAATGGTAAACAGATGCTCAGAATGTCAAGTACTGACAATAGATTTCATAGCCGGCCTGATAAAGGACTGTCTTGGCTAAGACAATAGACATGCATTGCCCTGTTCACTTTTGCTCTACCACCATTGCACCTTTTGCACTCTACCATAGCACCTTATCATGGTCAATGCATCACATGGTCAGTCCATACCAAACCTTTGTAATCACTTCACATGCTCTTTAATTTTTACATTTCTGTGAGTGATGATGTTTATGTATGTGAGATGTGTATGTGTGTTGTGTTATGGTTGTATAAGCTACTGGATGCCTAAAATTTCCCTTGGGTTGAAAAGTCTATCTATCTATCTATCTATCTATCTATCTATCCATACTCACTCCATCATGGCATTCTATTTTCCTACACTAGAGATAACAATAATCAAACAGTGAATGGTGAATGTCTCTCTGAGTCCAGAGTTTACAGTAATCATGAGATGTTGGAGATTTCAGTGCATTTGACCACTGATATTCAAAGCATTTCACTGATATCCAGACTTTCCATTTCCAATTCAGCATTACAAAAGAAAAATCCTTGGTGACCAGTCAGTCAGTCCAAAAGCAAACTTCATTACCTTGTCTAACCTTGTCACTGCACACAAACACACAAATAGAGAGTGAGAGCGCGAGCCAGCTTTCTAAATGTTATCACTCCCAAATCCATCCTTTCTTCGGCTGGCTTATCCTCGGTGACACTCTGACACTATCTGTGTGTGACTTACACGGCTGCATAAATACCACATCCCTGCCTGTGACACTTGCACTTTAGCACGCACCACTACGAGGGCTGTCAGGAAGCAGCCTCCACGGGCGGGCGGGTGCGCAGCGGGCGGCAGGCCGCCGTTTTACACCTCCTCGCTCAGCCCCCCTCTCACTGGCACGGGGTCACAAATTATTGCTTGGGCTTGCTTGACGCTTCCTGACAAATGAGGCTTGAATATTGACCTCAGCGCGTGCATCCACCCAGACACCCAGCTGCGGCGTTCACACTCCCCTCTCGTTTTCTGTCTCTCTCCGTC
Organism: Alosa sapidissima; assembly: GCF_018492685.1. Classification (NCBI taxonomy): domain Eukaryota; kingdom Metazoa; phylum Chordata; class Actinopteri; order Clupeiformes; family Clupeidae; genus Alosa; species Alosa sapidissima. Next base: position 10,881,000 of record NC_055968.1, on the reverse strand, counting down.
GCTCTCGTCCAGACACGAGCGCCTCCACCACCCGCCGACTCCTACTTGTTACCTCTCACACATTCTCTGTGTGCTGCTTTCTGCACACTGACAGTGAAATCTTCTCTGGGTGTTTTTCTTTCTTTCTTTCTTTCTTTACACATGCCACAAAAAAACAGCGGTTAAAGCAAAAAAACAACGCGGCTATGTCTTTACTCGTAGAAATCAAAATGGCCTCAACAGAAGAAAAGCTCCAACGCAGGGGTGATAGCGAGGTCGGTGCAGCGGAGGGGTCGTGAACCCGGGCCAGCTGCTATCGATCTGCCTTGACGAGTCCGCTCCCCTTACACTGGACTGATTCATGGAGACTGTCTCTATTTTGGTCAGACAGCATTTAACTACTTGCAAATCTTAATGAAATAATTTGTCACATTGAGAACGAGATTTGTCACTTTTACAGCAAAGCGCCCCATCTTGCACAGAAATAATTTAAGGGAGCGAGCCAGTTTGCCATTGGAAATCCTGCTACAACAGCTGCAGATAACGAGCCAAAGGGAGTTTAATGGACTTGCCAACATGGCTAACAAACCCTATAGTGACTCTATATGCAAACTGGATATAATGTCTATGATCCAGTATACTCAATTTTCTCAGCAATAACTGGAATACATATGCTCCTGATGGCCTTCACTGCATCACAAACGGCTTGTGTTTGCAGACATAGAAACCTTACACTACGTTGGGGCAACCACGCCATGCTCTTCATTTACCCTAAATGCCAGCAGACTTGTTAATTTGAATTGAATCTTCTCAAAGTGACGCAAGTTCTATTTCCTGCCTCCGCAGATGTGAAAGGTGGCTGGATAATGACAACTGAGGAATATGATGGTTTCCTTTTTTTCTGCCATGTTATTCATCTATAAACCCACATCAATCACCCAAATGTCAACAAACAAAGCAAAGGACAGACTATCAAAATCTAATCTCAAGATAGACGTGTACCACCAATAGAACATCAACAGCCAAGCTAGTAAATAACCTGCTGGAATGAGACTGAACAGAATTGGAGTCTTGCGGATTCATTTTAAAACACAGCAGTGTGATGTGTTGCCTGAACACCATCCATATGGACCACAGAGCGGTAGCACAAAACCAATACGTCTTACAAGGCGAAAAGGCAGAAAGGCTAGATTCAGCGTTAGCTATCAAGGTAATCTGTCTGACCTAGAAAATATGATTAGGCAAATTAGGAAAGAAACTTACCAGGAATTGAGTCGTAATGTTAAACCAATGACCTTGCAACCTACTCTTGAATTAAGTTTACCTGAAAGTGTGGAAGTGGATGAATGTGTTGTAACAGATGATGAACAATGTGCTGGATTACTAAACCAGATTACCCTGACCTCAGAAATACTTGATGAGTATTGAATGTGAATTAAAGAATGGAAAATGAACCATAACTGCAAACAATGACCTCATAATAAATAATAAAGTGCGATGAATGAAGTGTATCAATACAAGTACTTTAGTAGCCTGACATTGTAAAGTTTAGGGAATTATGTACTTAGAGAATTGTATGTCTCAAAACTGTTTAAATGAATGTATTCAGATTGCATTGTGTGAAGAGTTAATGCCATAAGTGTTTGTAACCTGTAAGAATGTAACCGATCTCTCTTGATGACTGTAAAAGTGTATGTTGTTAAATGTAATGTGTCACATTGTTATAATTGTCGTTGAATGTAAACTGTTTGTGTAACTTCTGAAACTATCTACACCATAATTACTGAATGTAATGTTGCATCTCCGAAATGTAACCCAGAGATAAGTGACTTCTAGAATGTATTAGCTATCGTGAGGATATTCCCAGCTATATTCCCAGCTACCGTGAGAATATTCCCAGCTATCGTGGGAACTTCTAGAAGGTTCTAAACTGTCGTGGGAAAGTAGGATTGATTTGCCTTAGGAATGTGTGGGGGAGGTCAAGTCTAGCTAGTATAAATAGGGGTCGAACCAAATGATCGGGGCTGCTTCTTCTTTTTTTCCTTCCTTCAACTCGTTGGGTTTTTGCTTTATGATGTCGCGTGCGGTTGTTAGAATTCGTCCTCCGAAATTCGTTGAGAAGCAAAGTGTTGGACATCGTGCCAGGCTGAGTCGCAGACCGAAACTCCGTGGAACCTGTTGCAGATATCAGACCTGCTACTCCGACAGAGAGTGACTGCAGAAGACAATCAGCTGACTTTTTCCCCTTTTTGAGGACTTACTTTTTTCCTTATTTTCTCTTTTTCTCCATTTGTGGATTTACCATTTTTATTGTAATCTCTTCTCCATTTGTGGATTTACTATTTTCCTATTTTGTGGATTTACTCTTTTTCCATTTTCTACAACATTGTAACCTGCAAGTGGATATTACGCCGCATTTTGTAACATCACCAAAGTGCTGAAAAGTAAAGAACTCATTTAACCTTGGCATCCAATTCTTCAAGCAGTATTTGTGTCTTTTCTTGGTTTTTCCACGAATTCCAGCAGGAGGGTAAGATAACTTTACACCATAAGACTCTTCTGTGGTTATTCATCTGCTCTGTCTAAGACTTGGGTTAGTTGGACTTTAGTACTGCTTAGTACAAAATCTCCATCCTTATAAAACCTGAGCAAGAAGTAGCCTATAACCTGTGTCTCTAGATAAACTCTAGGGTCAAACATCTTTGCACGTTAGCCAACCTAGGCGTAGTCACTCCTTATTTCATAAACATCTCAATAAATCCACCACGGAAGCCCGATCAACTTCCAAGGGGGATATTTAAAAATAGGAGTAATAGGTTATCTGCGCCGCAGAGGGAAGACGTGCAACTTCGCTCGACAGTAGGTCCCTGCTATCTACAATAACCTCTAGGGGGTATCGTGGGTCTTAACTGCCTAGGCCTGGGGTTACGTCTGAGAAACGGCTGACGTTGACTAGGTTCTGGGGGTTACCTGCAGGGGGCAACACAAGTCGCAGTAACGGAGAAACACAACCAATTTCACATTTCCCATACTGAGGACATGTATCCAAATACGGAGGATAAAAAAAACAAGAATTTTTAGTCTTCTTTATAAGCTTCTTAAGAAAAACAAATCAAAATAAAAAACAGCCTTCAGGCTTCAAATGGATTGACTTTTTTCATGAGATAGGCTAAGCAACTCTGACTGCTTAGCATCGCTGACGCTCATTTGAAGGAGAAACAGTGCGAAGAGTGTTTAGTACTTCTGAACCCCTGTGGCCCCAGGGCGTACGTTAGATCTCCCCGCCTTCAGCCTCCTTAACGATCCCCACACGCAACACCGTTTAATGGGACCTCCAGCCAGCACTGCTGACGGGGGTCCATGAGACTTGCCACTGGAGTCGCTGGGTTAAGCGTTTCGGCATCTTTCCCCATAGGGCATAACTCACGGCGTTAGCTAATTTACAAATTACATTACACCACAAGATGAGCTAGGCAAGGACATGTTCAGTGCGCTCTAGACTGATTAAAAATGTCATCATATGTCGCTGTGTGAGGGCGTGCGCCTGTGTGTGTGTGTGTGTGTGTGTGTGTGTGTGTGTGTGCGCTTGAGTGCGAGTCTGTGCGTGCCAGAGGAGATTGAAGGCTTGAGAATGAGAGCGAGAGCGAGAGTGAGAGTGAGCGCTAGACAGAAGGAATGAAAGTGACACAGTGTGAAAGAGAGGAAGCGAGAGAGCGACAGGGAGAGAAAGATGGAAAATCTTTTGGAACTGGCCTGAATTCCTAATATACCGATTGATGAATATTTACTGATCGGCTGGGAGAGTAGTTTCCTGCAGACCGCGGTGCTGGCTCTGTGCAAGCCTGTGGCATCTGTCCTTGGGGAATTTATTGTCATTGCACACACGGATTTAAGATGACAACCTCTGATGGTGTCCGCTTAGCATTCCTGGAACCACACCAGAGACGCACACACAGCCCATCTCATGACTTCTGAAGTGAGTCCCCAGTCTCTAAAAATGCACCCCCTGTCAGGGTGAAGCGTTATAACCTCAAAACAAACCCTACATTATATCCATAATAAAGGGCATCTCTAAATATCAAAAACAGCCTCCAGCCAACAGCCATACGGACATCCCAACGGCTTTGGGACGGCAGACACTCTGACCAGCTTGTAGATTTGGGCTGTGACCTAGAACCCTGGCCCATATCTTGCCCAGCCGGCTAGCAGGGCCGGGCCTGTGTTGGCTGTGTCGTCTGCAATCTAACTGGGTTGGTCTCCGCTGGAGAGTGCACAGCTGGTCACTATGACAAATAGGAGCGGCCAGCCAGTGGTGATGCCCAGGATCACCGCGTGCCTCCGGGGACTGGACCCCTCATTAGTGACAGTGCCGGGAGGCACCAAAGCAAATGACTGATTTACAGAACGAGGCCAGAGTCCCCGGGAGAGGTGCCAGCACTGGAAAGTGGCATCCGCACAAAAAAACATGCCATGTTTTCATCTCCCCAACGAGAAAGAAGGAGAGAGAGAGACAGACAGAGAGAGAAATATGTTTTCGTCTCTCAATGAGAGAGAATGGGAGAAAGAGAGAGAGAGAGAGAGAGAGAGAGAGAGAGAGAGAGAGAGAGAGAGAGAGAGAGAGAGAATAGAGAAGAGTCAGAAAGAACAGAACATGCAGTTTTACAACTACAGCTGAGTTCCAACTAGGCCTAACTACAAGAGAGTTTCAGATAAAACACACACACACAAACACAAAAGTATTATCACAGCATTTTAGGAACATATGCGAACCATGCCTGTGGGAAACCCGTTCATGATATGAAAGAGTGCAGCGCTAAACTACTAAAGTCCCAAGGAGCTCTCCTACTGATAACAGGTACTGTATATCTCACCTGCCCTGCTAGTCCCTTTGGACACGGACACACACACACACACACACACACACACACACACACACACACACACACACACGATAACAGGTATATCTCACCTGCCCTGCTAGTCCCTTTGGACACACACAGCTGGGACGTGATTAAAATGTTTGTCAATTCAACTTCATTAGCAGTGCAGTGGAGGCGGAGGGTCCTAACACTTCCTCCAGGACCCATTTACGCTATAGGCATCCTTCATACAATGTACAGTATACAGTAAAGACCCATTTACGCTATAGGCATCCTTCATACAATGTACAGTATATGGAAATGGGAACTAATACCAATGACATGGTATACTAGAAAATAGACGGTTCTATAGTTACCATCTCAAGGTATATAGGGATGGTAACACATTACTACTGTAATTTAACTCAAATAATTCCTATAAATCCTAATGTGCCTCAAAACAGCTAACTTTTGATGTCTCCAAGTATAGGAGTTACACTGTACTTGATGTTAATTCAAAAGTAAATTCAGAGTACTTTAGTTCCCTTACTACAAAGTGGTTACAGAAACATTTTCTGGCTGGAGTTGAAACTCATTCGCTGGCCAGTGTGTGTGTGTTTTTTTTCAAGTTCCCTCAAAGCCCCCTGCTGGAATAGCGGCAATCAGTTTGTGGTGTTGACTGGCCTCGGCTATTCCCCACTGGGCTCACAAGCTGCGGGGCTGCACGGCTCGCACGGCGCTCCGGCCCCTGGGACTAGCCCTGAGCCGTGGACGCAACACGATGCGACGCGGGCAGAGTCCCGCTCGGAAGCACGTAGCCCACTAGAGCATGCAGCCGAGCTGTTTTTCGCGCTGCCTAAAATGGCCAGGCTTTGCCTCTGCCCTGCAGCTATGAGGCACCAGCCCGATGCTTCCCACAGCTCCTCTGTTGGGTTTCAGGGCCACACCGCTCTAAAAGCTTCCAATGAAAAGGAAATCAATTAGCAGGCACATTGCAATGCATCTATTCGCTTGCCTATGAACAACACTTGGCCACCGAGAGGACAAACACACCAACACAACAAAACGGTGGAAAAGACAAAAAAATGCAGGGAAGACTCATACCTGTTTGAGCGAGTGAAGAGCACCTTTTTGTTTAATCATGCAGCGTCGTCGAATCAAATGTTATTGTCATTTTATGTGAGCACACACATAACTCACCTTTTTATCTAGCAGTCATTCTTCCATGCACTCTAAATAATGACTGGCAGTTGTTTGTATTTTTACACTACCATGGTTTAAGGCCACTAAAGAAGAGCAGTGATTAAGGCTCCAGTCATTTGCAATCAACTAACTGGGAACCTCACCAAAAAAAGCTAGCGAAAAGGCTAAATATGGACAATTTGAGGAATTACAGAAGCCATTTCAAGCATCCGGTGGCCAATGTGTGTGTGTGTGTGTGTGTGTGACAGGGAGACCTGATTTTCCCCTGGATGATGTAGAGCCCTTTCTGGTGTAAAACAGGAGGATTGCATTACTTCTTTGAAGTGATTCTCAGACAAAAAAAGAGTTATTCACCCCTTTTACACCATAACTCATGAACAGGTCGGCTATCATTCACTGTCAAATGAAAAGTTTCAAGGCAATTGTGCACATCACATAAAAAAGTTTAATCTGAACTGTAGTCAAAACTGAAAAAAGGAGTGAGATCACTAGTTCTTGTCCCTGTGTATCGATGTAGACAGGAAGGCTAGCGGTCAAACTGAAACTCCACAACAGCCCAGCTAATGCTGACCGCTGTGCATGTAATCGTTTCACAGTATTAGCAATAACAAGACCAAATATGCCGTCTAACACTTCTAACATACTGTACACAGCCATCTTCAGGCCACCATTAACAAGCAATGCCCCAATTTCACAACAGACAGGCAATGTTAGTTTCAATACAGACATCAACATCATTAGATGTTCTGGATGAAATTGTGACTTAAAAAAATAAATAAAGAAAGAAAATATGGGCTACAACAGTACTAGAGCATTCAGTGTTATGAACAGCCATTCACTGTCCAGCCGTAGTCTTTTATGGTGCTTGACCTACGAACATCAGTATTTACTGCTTCATCATTGCTTCTCGTTCTCATCCTGACCCAAACTCGATGGGAAACGAGGAGCAGAGAAATGAAGCACTTCACGACTTTGTGAGAGTTTACCGTGGGTCATGGGAGTGCAAGCCACACTCCCACACTCTAATACCAGCACACAGTCTGTGCAGGTCCCTGGGTACCTCCAACTGTCTGACAGACCAAAAAAAAAAAAAAACTTTCATTATTGTTCTCCTAGCTGATGAAATTGACACACTGACAGAGCTCCTCTTATGCTGTCGTGCTGAAGGCCGTTGAAGCTCTCTGAAGGTCTCACACCACAGCAAATCTATCCATCAGATCAGCACCACAAGCTTGAGGACCAGGGGCGGAGTGGCAATCGGGACGATCGGGAGTTTTCCCAGTGGGCCGGCCAATGAGTCTGCGCGGTGCGGGCCGGCCCATAGAGCTTTTATCGCAGCCGTGAGTCGTACGCGGCCATCGACCTGATAGATGCATTAAGAACTTTCAAAAAATCTCAGAGATTTACCCTTTTAACGTTCAGGAAGTCCAACCAATATTTATACCACTCGCTCACTGTCTATATGTCATTCATGGATACCCTGTACACTCATCTCTCCGATGCTGATTTTTGTGTGCTAGCCTTCATTTTTTATCTTAATTGCCTGTGTGCCTTATGTGCCTGGTTTTTTCAGTTATTTAATTACCTGTGTTATTAGGTTGACATTGTCTGTAGGCTAGGCCTTTTTTAAATTTATACAGGCAACTATTGTAGTGCTATGATACCCAGATATGTCCTTGCATGATGCTTGAAATTTCCATCCACCCACAAAGCTGTTTTTATACTGTACTAGTGCATATCTAGTTCCTTACACATTTATTGAAAGTGCCTGGTCTGTGGTTGATTGGCTTGTTGTATTGCATTAGCACTATACGTATATTTTGTTTGTGCTATTGATCTGTGTGCATGTTGGGGGGGGGGTGTTGGGAGGGGGGGCCGGTTGCACATGAAAAGGACATGGCTCAGCATGAGGGACAATCACGCGCACAATTTGTCAGCTGGCCGAGTTTTTTTTATTGTTTTTATTCTGGATTCTGACTTCATTTGAAGGCAAATCAGTGGCTGTATGGTTAGGGAGAGATGTCTAATGGTACCTTTGGTTCTCTATGGTTGTACCCACAGAGAAAGATGTCTAATAGTACTTACAGTGGTTACTTGGTTCTCTATGGTTGTAATCATAGGGATTGATTTCTAATGGCACCTTTGGTTGTACCTATAAGGACTGTTGTCTGATGGTACCTTTGGTTCTCTATGGTTGTTCCCACACTGAGAGATACCTTCCAGATGACACCCTGTTGGAATATTATGATTCACCATCACTCTCGTTGTACTGGTTGTGCTTACTTGTGCAATGACAATAAAGTTGAATCTAATCTAATCTATCGGCATATTTGTATAGAAGACAAATGTTAAATACAAAACATGCTGTATCTCCTCTCCTGCTTTCTCCATACAGCTCAATGATTGAGAACATTGAGTGCACTTTTGAGAAAGACTTGATTGGAAATTCAGACTGTTCAGACCATCATTCTATATCAGGGATTCCCAAACTGTGGTACGTGTACTGTACCAGCGGTGGTACACAAGCTGCCACTAGGGGGTACGCGAGATGAAAAGGGCAATGTGGGAAAGGTGTTAAAAATGAACATTTTAAAATCTCAAGCCTATCTTCTCTTTGTTATTTGAGTTTCATAATGTTTTTCTGCACACTGTTGGTGTCAGAGCTCATAGACCACATAGCACATTTTTATTTTGTTATTTGTTATCATGTACAGTAGGGCAGCTAATTAAACTTGATGCCTGGAGTGCGGCAATAGTTCTGTTACGTTTTTATGTGTCGGATGGTGGGGGTACACGAGTCGAGTCAGGATGTAGGTGGTGGTACGCTGGGGAAAAAGTTTGGGAACCGCTGTTCTATATGATTATCATTTAAATTATATATATATATATATATATATATATATATATATTACAAAAAATATAATTTTATTATGTTGCACCAAATCATATTATTTCATATTATTTACCATTATTTTGGACCTAGCAGAGAGACTTTTTTTTAATTTTCAGACTGACTACACCTGTTCCTTGTTGTTCTCTCCTCCTCTTTTCCTCCCTTATCCACTACTTCACTTCCTTCATCCCTCCTTCCCACCTCACTCTTTCTCCTCGGCTGACCTTAGCAAATCGACCTCTTTTCACCTCATCTTTCGAGCTGGGTTCTGATAAAGGCAGCTGAGAGGAAGATTTTCCCGTCTCCAAAGATTTGCTCTTCTGGGGTTTAAGCCTGAGCTTCTGGTTAGTGCTTTGATATGATATTCATTTTTAATGGGGCTACACAAATTCTGAAGTGAAGTGAAGTGAATTGAATTTAACTAACATACTTAGTAAATGACCACAGGTGTAGCCTCGGGCCATTATAATGATAATCTAGTATGGAGGACCCAGTGGTATCTGTCCATAAATGACTCAAATACAGTAAATGTATAAAAAATTGAATTATATCACAGGTTTACCAGTTTGGTTCCAACACCTCTTACTCCAGAAAGCGCCATTACCCACTGCAATACAAATACTACTGATCGACTATACTGACCTAGATTTACCATTGCGATCCAAAATGTTTCACATCTAAAAGCATATTCCATTTTACAATAATCCCCCATGGCCACATTAAGTACACATTTGGACCAGATTAGGAAAAGATACCTTTTCGAGGTGTTAAATTCCTTGTGCTGCAGGTAGGGGATTTCCCACAGCTGTCAATCAACAACCAAGCTGACCAATCAAACAAATACAAAATCACCAACAACAAGGCAACCTCTGTGGGCAAAAAACCCATCACCAACAGACCAGCCTTTGTGCACATTTCACTGGGGTTATTGAGCAGGAACATTAGAGTGTCACAGTGGTGCTTCTCTTTCCCATTCTTTGTGTTCCTGTGCCTTCAATTGGGAGCAGATCTAGCCTACATCAGATGTGGATCCAGATCTAGAGTGCAAAACCAGATCGGATCCAGAAGTCTCTGGTCACTTGAGAGACACATTGCTGAGAGAGTGTGGAAATGTGTCCCTCTGGTGCTCTTCAATAAGGGGATTGTAAGAGTTGAGGAAAAGTGGGGAAATTTGAGGCCCTCAAGAGGGTAATACTTTTAAAAAGCCTTTAAAATAACTTGGCTATTTAGCTACAGTGGTAAAACGGCCCTCAGTTCATAAAAGTGTTTCTGTTGGACGTCAGGTGCCCACCAGGAGTGCCACAGAGGGAGAAAGACAAATTAACAAGGTTTGCCACCATTACCTCTATCAGACCAGTCTAATTCAAATAGAAGGGCCTAATTGTACTCCCAGCCTGTGGCTATTGCCTTTAATAACCATGCCTACGTGTTTCAAAGGCCTACGCAGGTCTATTTTTTAAGCATTTAGTTCAGTCTCTCTGTACAGCCTCCCATTACCTAGTTCTGTCTCTCTGTCCCGCCTCATCAGCTGGTTTAGTCTCTCTGTCCCGCCTCATCAGCTGGTTTAGTGTGGCAGTGTAAATGCCAGTGACCCGCTCTGGACTCTGGAACTGCTCTGGATTTGATGTGACTCAAAAGAGGGCCACTAATGTGGGTCCGTATTCATGCCTGGCCACACAGACCCATAGCGAAGTCTACTGCCTCGGTTTTCCTTTGACGGGTTCCTGTCTTCGCGCCTCTTTCAGCATCTCATTTGCTATACCTCCGCATAGTCGACCATCAGCGTCGCTTCGGTCTTTTGAATATGTGAATATCCAGTTGGAATGCACGGCTCTAGGACTGCCTTGACCCTGATCCGGTGCTCACGTAAAGTAAAAAAAAAAGACTGGTCTGCATCGTTTCCAGATCTGAGCCAGAGCCATAACCGTCAGCAGGAGTCTGGGATGTGTGTCTCTTTCTTCATGCATAATTCGCAATTACTCCGCACGCACACACACACACACACACACACACACACACACACACACACACACACACACACACACACACACACACACACACCTGGGCATCACACCGAGGCCACAGCCTGTCGGTCAATTTATTCTGCCACAGAGTGAAGGCACGACGAGTCAGACATGATATCTGAATGTATCAAATGAGCACGGGCTCCATAACCACACTCGGAAAAGTACCGAGCCTCCAGGGAAAGCTAAGCTTTTCTTCAGATGTATTGTCAGTAAAGACATCCAAGAGAGAAACAGCTAGCTAGACCGAGAGAGAGAGTTTGATAAGGTTGGAGCATTACCATGAATAGTACATCCACACCAAGAGATTCCTGCTCAAGACTGCGAGACGAGCAGCAAGGTAAGAATACTTGACTCAAGACGTTTGCCTTTGGAATAGAAAAAAAGCCGAACACGATTAGCCTACATTAAGGCAAATACCCGGCTCATATCTCTGACTCACTCAAGATCACTTGACTTAAGGACCCCTCTCCTTGCCGGCGTCTATCAGAGACGATATCAAGCCGGCCCTGGGCATCCTCTACAGCCGAACCAAACGGCCATGACAAGGGGAGGGGAATTATGTAGCATGACCCCATAGCCGTGTTTACACAGATCACATCCGACTGGAGTCTACTGGGTGGAGAGGAGGCAATGGGGGGCTGCATGGAGTGTGCATGGTTGATTAGTTCAGTCTCGGCGTGTTGGCGTCTCGTCCAACTCCATGACTGGTCTGGTCTCTGCTTGGTTTTTAAG